>NC_142933.1:55294271-55419271 GCF_046866305.1 Octopus bimaculoides | reverse complement strand
TTAGTTTTCAATTGATATACCTTCTTTTGGGAAACCCAAATCTTTGTCATTTTGGAATTTTTCAACCTTATAGCTAAAGATAACTGAATCATTGTTATCAAATATTAAAATTGTAATTGTTAAAGCGATAAGTTGTGTAATACAGTATCTAAATTTCAATCAATAAAGAAAAGTAGATATTTTCTTGACAAATAGCAAACCAAGATCAGCACTATTGTCTTATGAGGATTAAATTCGAACATAGTTATGTTTCATAAAGCTAAACTTCATTAATTATTAGACTTAGAATATTTCCTAAGATTAAATAATATAATATTTGAGACATTTCTTAAAATTTGTGAATCTTTAATCTATTAAGGGCACTGTCATCTTGATGAATGCTTGGTCTATGTATTTTTTCATGCTACATTCCTGGACAAATAAATTCTTTTTGAATCTAAGCCTTCACTGATTGTGCTACAGAGTTTTTATATGAGAAGATGTAGGCATTGCAATTAAAAGATATTAGCCATTTAACTTATAAGCATCAGTAAATCACAAACCAAAAAGAGGACATCTGTTTGGTTTTCAACAAAAAAAAAAATTTATATATAGGCGTAGGAGTGGCTATGTGGTAAGTAGCTTGCTTACCAACCGCATGGTCCCGGGTTCAGTCCCACTGCGTGGCATCTTAGGCAAGTGTCTTCTACTATAGCCTTGGGCCGACCAAAGCCTTGTGAGTGGATTTGGTGGATGGAAACTGAAAGAAGCCCGTCGTATACATGTATATATATATATTTGTGTGTCTGTGTTTGTCCCCCCAACATCGCTTGACAACCGATGCTGGTGTGTTTATGTCCCCGTAACTTAGCGGTTCGGCAAAAGAGACCGATATAATAAGTACTAGGCTTCTAAAGAATAAGTCCTGGGGTCGATTTGCTCGACTAAAGGCGATCGATGCTCCAGCATGGCCACAGTCAAAAGACTGAAACAATAAAAGAGCTGTTAGTAGCTTTTTTTTTTTTTTTTTTACAAAGTACTGTGTAAATTTGAATTTTTAAAAACAATAATAGATTAAATTGTTTTTAACATTACATTTTACAATGTTGTCAAACAACAGATTAATGGCTAATATTCAATAATGACTATTGTTTGTGCTCCATCATTACCATTTTAAAGAGACTTTTACTGACCAAAACTACCTAGCTGTAAATAGCTATCAGAGTGAGAGTAGTAGCTTACCACCATGAAACAATGAGAACACTGTATATGTGATGAATGCTGAAATGGATATAACTTGGAGAATTGCTCTCCTTACCACATTAAGCTTTACCCTCATTGACTGATATATCAGCTAAGAAGTCAGGCAATTAGTTCAATTTATAATATTTGCATGAGTGAGTGAATGTCTGATTAATGATATTTAAGTTCAAATGTTAATGAATGTATACTAATACAATTGAGATTTTTTTTAAATTTAATTTTTTATTCATATTTGTATATCATTCATTTAAATACTTTATCAACTTAGTTATTTTCTGACTTAAAATATGTTCTATAATGTCTGACTATTTTCTTCAGCCCCAATTTCATCGTGGCATCCATTGTCTTGCCCACTGTTTTGCCTGGGTAAGGGGACATCCATCCTTTCTACATAGACCATGGATACTGACTGAAGCCTTATCTATATCAATCCCCATCAACTGCGCCTGCTGGTCCGTGCAGGTATTGTCTAACAATGTAGAGTATATCTATTGTGCAGTCCATGTCATCTGCACCATATTTTCACCAATCTATCTAGCTTTACATTCTTGGAGACTGCACTTTGCTTTTGCAATCTGTGGAGTGATATTTGAGATCCTTGTCTCTCCTTCACTCTCTCTATGTATGTATATATTCATATATTTGTCATATATATATATATATTCATACACACGCACATACACATATTATTATAAATGCAAAGTATTAAGCACATCTATTCCCAATACACTTGCGTCAGTTCAATTTCAATTTGTTGCCATAGTATCAATTTTGCTATAATTATATATGCAACTTTAGTTTCTTTAATAACAAAATGAATTCGGCTTTTGTGTGTGTGGATTTTATTTTTAGTCTGCCATTTAGCAGATTAGCACATTGTTTCTTTTGTCCTCAGTTGATGAAATGTCAGGATGTTGTCACTAAAATCCCAATAGAAAACAACAGTTTTCAACCAAATACTGTTTACATCCCATTTACTTTTATGAAGCTAGATAAAGTATAAAAGCAATTTTAACATCCTCTCATTTAAAATAATTATTACTATTCAGAACCATCCTTCGTATAATAAAAATTTCTCCACTGATGAGAGTTACATTTTATCTGTGTATTTTCCATCGTGTCTTTACTTTGCTTAGTCTAATGCTTATATGTGATAAAGATTGTTGAATAATGTTATTCTTTTAGTTAAACTGGTGTTAGTATGATGTTGAAAGCTTAATTGGAGCATGGACTTATGAATTTCTGATGTGTGAGATTTCCATCATTGTTTCATTAATTTGTAATTGACTCTCTCTCTCTCTCACACACACACATTCCTTTTAATTTGCTCACTTATTTTCCAATATCCAGATCATCATCATTTTTGTCCAGAAAGTTAACTATTTTCCAAATATGAATTATCAAATCAATCTTCTATTTAAAAACCCTGTGTTATGAAAAACATAAAGAGAACTTTTAAGATTATACAAAACAAATCTTGTTTGTATCAAATGATTTCTAAAATCACATAGTTTAGATTGAAAAATAATCAAAATAGTTAAGAATAATTATAAACAGCCAGTGAAACAAACATTATTTTGGATGGATAATAGGTTTTCAATGTTTTTGATTTAATTCTTTGTCGTCTTTAACCAAAGGATTTTCTTGGGTTCATATTTCATCTTTATTATTTCACCTGGTTCATTGGCAATGAAGTTAAAGAGGTAAAGAAAAAGGGAGATAGTTTGCAAAGGAACTTCTTTCAATTAAAATACTGAATGTAACAGTCAAATCTTTCTTAAATGCTAATTGTTTATCTCCAAAATAGAGATCATAGAGATATAAAAGAACATTAGTATAGAATGCCACATGCGATTCACTCATTGGTGCTAAGACCAAATCCTCTCACTTGAGAAAGGTGTTATCTAGTGGTGAAGTATATGTGGCACCTGGTTTTTTTTTTATCTTTGTCAGTTGAGGGAAGTAATGTACTTTAACTTAGTTCCTAACTGTAATAGTGATTCAGTTTGAATTATTAATTTTACTGTATTTATTCCAACAACCTTTGCTTTATAAAACAACCTTTCTTCCTTAGTGGCTGAATAACTGAAAAATAAAATCTATCTTGATAATGACGATGATTGTAGTGGTGGTTATATTTCTCATGCTTTTCAGTAGTTTTGATTTTAAAAATGTAAATAATAACTGACTTTTAATTATTCTTGAGGAGGATATATTTCATTAATAGCTGTATTTTAGTAAAAGTTCCTGATGAAATTATTTACTTCTTTGTATACTTTGAGTATTGTTACCATTATCAAGATAACCAATACTTCTGCCTGTTTATACATATCTCATCTCAAATTATTCTTATCTCAACTTGATCTTTTATTAAAATTTCTTTTCTCTCAAAATGATAAATGCCTTGATTGTTTTTTCTGGACAATTAAAAATTTATTTTCCTTCGTTAATTTTACATTAATGCAAAATCTCATTTAGAATTGTTACTTTGGGTATTTTTAATCTAGTATGCAGAATGTAAAAATTAATAATCAAATGCTTTTTGCTTAAATTGTCTCTAATTTATCTTAGTAAATTGCTTTCAATTTATCTGTTGTTTTTCAAATGGAAAATGAGTGGATTGAAATGGTTTGTAAAGAATTCTTTTATACTGTTTTTCTTTTTTGTTTTTTGTTTTTATTTATTTCTGTTTTCTCTATTGTTCTATTCTGGAATATTTTACTTGGTGCCATTTTCATCTGTAGTAATTTCTATTGGCCAAGTTAGAAATAGAGAGAAAAAAATGTTATCTGCAGGTGACTTTTGAAATCTGTTGATTCAGCTGAGCCTAGCATGATTTCATTTAATGTAAATGGCAGTTAGTGGTTTCTCTTGCAAAAGACCACAAAAGGCATCAAATTTAGATTGGTTCTATTACTGTATTAATTTTTCTCTTTTTAGCAGGATTTCTCTCACTTTCCCCATTATCACAAATGTTCACATCATGCACAGTTCACATTATGCAGAGTTTTCCTTTGTGCTGATTCCCAGCATTTTGTTGCTTTATGCACTCCCCTGCATTTTACAATCTGAGATGCCGGAAATACTTTATGTTGTGTTTATGTGTTCATTTGTGTTTCTCAGATTGATTTTTTTCTGTTTTAATATTCTATTTACAGAGGGTTACCCCTTGAAACTGTAGAAATATTTCATATTTAAATTACCAACTGGCATTGGGAAAATCACTTTAATTCATTATACTCCAATTAATATATGTTAATTTTTTTTCCGCCCAACCACCTTCCTTTTCTCCTTCGCCTTATATTGCACTTTGATCCTTCTGAGCTGGAACGAGACAAGTCAGCTTGTTGGTTGAAGAAACAATTTCAATAATAGTACAAACTCTAAGCCAGTGAGAACTTTACATTTCTATTGATTGATTTATTTATTTGCTCTAAGCTGACTCTCCTTGATTATTCCTTGTTTGTTGTTTTTTTTTTCTGTTCCCCCTCCCACTATCCTTGAAATTACGTCAGTTAGTATACACTGTTCAATTTTTTATTTAAAAATACAATTTAAAAAAAAGAAATACTTAAAATATTCCATCATTTGAAAGTGTGTACAGGGGTGGGGTATAATATATATACACAAGCTGTGGAAGCAGTCAACTCAAAATAATCACCATCAGTAAATATTTTGTTTTTTTTTTCTGCAAGTTGACCAGCACCAAGTAATGTATGTGCGTATTGGCTGAATGTTTAAGAAGTCTGCTCAGGTTTGTTCCCATTATATAGCATTTTGAGCAAGTGTTTTATAACTGTGGGTTGACCCATGCCTCGAGTAAAAAGTTGGTAGCCAAACAACTGAAAGCTTATCATAGAAATAAACATAGAACTATATATATGTATATATGGGCTTTACTGTTTCCTAAATCAACTACTAGTATGTTAATCAAATAATTTGATGTTAAAACTGTTGATAATCAATTGTAAGATTGGACTAGAGTGGTAAGAGCAGATAAAGCTACATCTCTAGTAGATTAATTATTTATCACAGACATTGTAGCCATAGAAACTAACATGTATGCTCAAATATATTACAACCCTTTTTTGTGTTTATATGTTGGTTTCCACTTTTACCTATACATAAGTCACATGTTATTTTTTGTTAAAGCTGTTTGCAACTTAGAGTTGTGTTTAAAATAAAACAAAAAGAAATGCTTCCAATTACTGACATACAGTTAAGAAAAGCCTCAGAGCCTTAGATATAGCAATGTATCTAGTATTTATGCCAAGAATGAGCAGCTTAACTAGTGCTTTTGAATCATCACTTTTCATTGGCTGACTATATGTGCATCTAATGGATTGCAGCCTTTAATGAGTATTAGGATATAAAAATCAGTTCATATGTTATGCACATGTGACATCTATGTATATTTGTTTACAATTCCAATAACCATTTGGCCTGAACAGGAATGCGACCAACCCACTCTACAAATTTCAAGCTTAAAGCTTTAACATCCATTTTCCATGCTGGCATGGGTTGTATGGTTTGTTATGGAGCTGGCCAAACTCCAAATGTCTGTTGTGACATGGTTTCTACAGCTGGATGCCTTTCCTAATACCAACCACTTAACAGAGTTGGCTGGGTGCCTTTTACATGCCACCAGCATGGGTGCATTTACGCATCACCAGCATAGATTATGTGACACTGGCATTTGAAAGGAAGACAGCAATTTTACTTAGCTTGACACGTCTTTTCAAGTACAGTAAATTGTCACAATTCCCAGTTCCTTGTTTCCTCAGTGAGGCCAGAAATCAGTAATAACAATGACAAACTGAGACTACATCAACCATGGAATTGACAAAGATGCAGCCATATTGTGGAGAATATGCACTATCTGGTACTTCAACATGTCAACCTGCTCACAAAGATTTTGCTCTATAATAACATAGTTCTACCAACAGTTCTCTATGCCAGTGAGAGATGAAAGAGCACTGTGAAAATTGATAGAAAGCTAAATGTGTTTCACCAAAGATGCTTGAAAGATTCTGAGAACATACTGGCAAGACCACATAACCAATGAAAATGCAAAATCATAACAATGTAGATTAAAACTAGCTGGTTACCTAGTCAGACTACTTGTACTTCTAAAACAGTTTTCAAATGGACATCACTAGAGTGGAATGCTGAAAATTATATGCTGCAGAGCATTCATAACTGACATGGGAGAGGACAATATCACATGGTTGGATGAAGAGAAAACTACAGTCAGCAGAAACCAGTGGTGTCAACATGCTGCCCAATGTGCAAGTACAATAATAAACCAAAAAAGAAAAGAAGAGAGCTTCTAACAATGCAAAGAGAGAAGTTGGATGACCTTTATATATTTCAGGCAAAAATGCCCATCATCAGAAGAACAGTTAGAAAATGTAAGCATATATAGGCCATGACTCCAACTCTTTCTGAGTGTGATAGCAGCAGTTCCTTAAAAATGGTGTTATTGGTGGCTATAGAGGTCATAGTGGGAACAGTGGTGGATGGTTAGATGTAGGTTGACAGCCGCAGCAGTGAAGATGACCAATGACTTTCAACATTGGTGTTGTTGGCAATGGTGGTACATGTTCTGGTAGTAGTTGGTGATAAGGTGGTAGCAAACAACAGCAACAATCAATGTTATGGCAAGCAACAGCAGCAAACATTGACATAGTAGAAATGGTTTTAGTTGTGGCAACACAAACACGTTGCTGACAGGCAATAGTACTAATCATCATTGTAGTGGTGATAATGTTGGCTGTGGCAGCAGCAAAGCTGGGGAGGATTTGTAATTTATAGGAGCTCCTGGCCTAACTCTGATAAATTCTTGACCTGCAGGTTAAGCCATTAGATCAACAATGGTTCCTTGATATGGAGATTTCCTGTATTTCTCTCTGTGGCCAGTATGGAAGCGTTGGTGTTACCACACTTAAGTATGTTCCTGCAGAAGAAAGATACATTTGTAGTCGGGTGTTCTTTCAGTTGGACATGGAATAGTTGAATTGTAGTACTGATGTAGTAGTCACTGCATTTTGAACACCATACTTGGTAAACCACATATGTCCATGGATACTTGCCCATGTTACAGATAGGACATTTGACTAGTGTGTGCAGATGTTGTTATGTGTGAGATATCTTTGTTGACAGGCATCTATGCAGAGACAATCCTGAGTGGGCGAGTAAGATGTCGAGACTTTTCCTGTGGATGACTTTACAATAGTACTGGCGACCCCTCATTAAAATGAAAAATCCTCAGAAAGCAGGTACTTGAGTGATTCCTCTTGTCACATTTACTTGACTTATTTCCATGCAGTGTTGGCATTGGATGCTGGGTACCCATTGATTCCGAGGACCTTGAGGAACTGGGTGACTCGAGTGACCTAACTGGTACTGTCACTGCATCTGTTACAGATATGGATGATTTTGTTCTGTATGTAGCTGGTCTTAGCACTAATGGGGAGGACCAACTTGTAAGTGATGAGATCTGGACTGGTAGCTTTTCAGTCGAACACTGTGTCTGTTGCTCCCCCCCCCCCCTCCATCTATATTGCTTAGTTGAAAATTGAGTAGTGATAAGGCTGCATTGTTGTCAGGGTGTTGGATAGTGAATTCAATGTATTGGTCCAAATTATTAAAGCGCCAGTATTTTGTGTATGTATATATCGTCGCTATTATGAAAAAGTGTCATAAGTCCAAAACGTTGCTTTTTCAGAAAACAAAAAATAGTTTCACCATTCCATAGGAAAACCTTTGTACTAAACTTTGACAATTTTTGATATCTTGGCATCTGAAGCAGCTGGAGATACGATAGTTCAACCAAAAGAACTGGCTAATGCAAGCGAAAATAAATATTGAAAAAAATGCATTTGGTCTAATTTGGACATACAACACTTCAACATAATACCAACAATGTGTATATATATATATATATATATATATATATATAAACCCATACCATGCTTGCATATACATACATAGGCTATTCACCCTCTCTAATGTATTTGCATGTGTATATACATATTTTATATATGTATTATAGTCATTTAATGTCCATTTTTATATGCTGACATGGATTGTGTAATCCATGTCAGTTGTCCTTTGGAATAACTAGCCTATGAAACAGATTAGGGACCATGTCATGCTTATATATCCCATTTTGGGTATGGTTTCTATGCCTTGATGTCATCCTTAATACTACTCGCTTAAGAGTTTATTTGCTTATACTACCAGCACTTTGTTGGGTGGGGTGCCCTATGTTGTCTCTGTTCTTTCATTTATTACATCATATACACATATGTAAACACACACACATTACATATACGTGTCATGGCCATTTTACATTCATTCCATGCTCTGGCATGGGTTAGATGGGTTGTCATGTTCCAAGCCATTTGCCATTAGGAGATAGAACTAATGACTGGGCATTCATACCTGTCATTTAATATGCACATTTCAAGTGGTTACATAGTGACTGGTTTCATAGTTATCTACTTTCTTCCATTTGTTTCTAGTGAAATACATTGATAGTTCCACACTTGTTTCTTTATATACGCAAGGAAAACTACAGAAAAAAATCATAGACAAAAAAATAGAGAGGGGATAAGCTACACACACACACACACACGTGTGTGTGAGTGTGACTGTATGCATACATATATTATTGATTTTAATTGTGTGATATTAATTCTGATCTTATAAGAACAGGGATCTTACTGCCAATGAAATATGTCAAATGTTACATTATTTACTGTTGGAATGTCAGGATTTGGGTTTTAAATTGGCAACATAAGTCAGAATGATGTTTAATATTAATGACTTTCTTAAGGCATTGAGCTGACAGAAACTTTAGCATGCCAGGCTAAATGCTTAGCAGCAATTCATCTGTCTTCACATTCTGAGTTCAAATCCCTCCAAGGTCAACTTTGCCTTTCATCCTTTCAGGGTCGATAAAATAAGTACCAGTTGAATATTGGGGTCAATGTAATTGACTTCACTGAAATTGCTAGCCTTGTTCCAAAATTTGAAATCAATATGAATCCCTTGTCATAACCAATGTCAGCCCTAACTGAGCAAAGTCTTGGATTAATCCTTTAACATTTAAACTGGCCATATCCAGCCCAAATACCCTACCTGTTTTATGTTCAAACAATCATATCATTGAAATCTCAAAGCTACAAGGTAATGCATGATTAGTTCAAAGCAATGTGAATGGATAAGTATTACATTTGATAGAGTAATCAGAATGCTGAAGGGTTATAGGTGTTCCAACTGTGGCCATCCCCTCATGTTTCTTTTTATTTCGGGCATATTGCCTTGGACCACATTAACCAATTTTAGAAAGTAACACAATTTTAATTACTTAAAAGGTTGAGAGACCTCATCAAAGGAGCACTTATGAAAATAAAAAGTAAAAGACCAACAAGCAAAAGAATAACATATTCTAAACATTTGAATGTTTGTCATATGTATGTATTTTCCCTTTTCATGCTGTGCAAGTTTATCTTAGAATTTTTCTTTTTTTCTTCAATCAATAACACTGAAAAAAAAATATCAACCCAATTTAGAATATATCACATGAATATTGTTCCAATGATTGATTATGGAACTCAGCAGCTGCAAGATGCATCTTTCGTGTTCTAAATACTTAGCAAAGTTTAGTTAAAAAGAATATAGAATATATTATTTTGTATCAACCTTGGGTCATCTGTTTGATTTATGGGGAGTATCGTACTTAAAAAGAAAAATCCCTCGTATTTTAATTAAATCTGTCTTATTTCATCTTACACAAAACAAGATTGTGTGTGTGTGGGTGTGTGAGAGAGAGAGAGAGAGAGAGAGGTTAACTGGGTTGCTAACATAGACATTTCTTCAGTAAAGTTGCATTTATTATACTCTCTCCTTCATCGTGATTCCTCTCATTTTATCAACTTACTTTGAAAATATATTTTACTATTCATGTGACTGCCTCCAGATAGATATAGGCAGCTGAGTCTATTGTTAGAAGAAAAATCACACTAGAATGGCTAAATTTATTAAGTAAAAAAGAAATATTTTTTCTGTACGAAAATTTTAATATAGGTTCAAATCTTAGCAACATACCATGCTATATATTTAATTAAATTCTTTTACTTATACAGTTGATTGCACAAGGACTTTTATATCTATTTGAAAATTTATTTCTTTTATCATGAATCTTTATTAGGAATGATTTCCTTTGATCATTCTTTCTTTGTTTTTTTTTTTGTTTTTTTTTTTAGATTTTGTTTAATTCCTCTTCTTCTATTATTATTATTATTATTATTATTATTATTATTAACTTTCTGCTACTGATTATATGCTGGACTAAGCTGCTTTGTTCTGATTTCAAATCTTGCCAAGTCTGACTTGACCTTTTATCTCTCATAGGGTTAATTGACTTTATTCTGCTCACCTACAAATTTGTTCCAGTGTCAGAATTTATTGGCAAGCTGACTAAAACTGGTTACAGTGTTGGGGGGAAATGCCTTGCAGAATTTGTTCCTGTTTATTACATTCTGAATTCAAATCCTGCTATAGTCAATGGTATCAGAAAACTTCTAGGATCAATGTAATTCATTAACCATCTCCCTCTAAAATTACTAGCCTTATGCTTAAATTAAATATTGACAGTCATTACAGCATCAAACAAAATGCCTTGCCATATTTATTTCAGTTCTTTATTTTGTGAGTTCAAATCCTACTGAGGTCAACTTTGCTTTCATTCCTTCAAAGTCAATAAAATAAATTACCATCAAATACTGGGATTAATGTAATTAACTAATCCCCACCTTTCAAAATTACTGGCCTTTTGTGTAAATTAGAAATTATCATCATTATTATTGGCAGAATCATTTGCATGCCAGGCAAAATCCTTGCGACATTTCATCCTGAGTTCAAACTTCATCAAGGCCAACTACCTTTCATCCTTTCAGGGTCAATAAGATAAGTATTAGTTGAGTACTAAGGTTGGCCTTGTACCTATAGTAGAAAAGATTATTATTATTTCTTCCAGCTTTCTATGTTCTCAGTTTCAGTTCTTGTGTGATCGACTTTGTTTTTCCTTCCTCCAGGGTTGGATAAATAAATTAGCAATCAAGTACTGAAGTCAATTTAATCGATTAGTTTCTTGCTCCAGAATTTCAAGTGTTGTGCCTATGTTACAAACAACTTATATTTTACAATGAAAATTTTGACAATGACTTAGAAGTTTCTCTAGTGCACACCTAATGAAGATAAATGTCAACATAAATTTGTCAAACTTTTGCAAAAATATGTATGAATTTATGTATTACTGTACAGAAGTCTTTTGTACATGTACTGTGTGTGTGTGTGTGTATAGGCAATTATGCAGATAAACAAATTAGATACATCAAATATATTGAGTGTATTAATTTGTGTTTGAAATACAAAATATGTATACATGCAAAATGAGAGAAAGCAGAAGGTAGAGGCCTCCAGATGATGACTTTTTTAGTTTAGATTTATATTTATATCACTATGTCCAACTTACATAGAGTGCAAATGACAGAGAAAATTCCACTCCTTTAATTTTCTGTCATTTGTACTCTGTGTAATTTGGACCTGTTAATATAAATATCTATATATTTATACTAAAAAATTCATCTGAAAGTCTCCACCTTTTACTTTCTCTTGTTTTACATGTATACATATATACATATTTTGTATTACATACGCAAACTAATGTATTTAATATACTTAATATATTTGACATATCTAATTTGTTTATCCACATAATTGCCTCTATACCTGCTCAACTTGATCCATCCTATAGCCTTTTTTACTTTGTAGATGATCCCCTGTAAAGACAGACATTGGAGTTTTGGTTTGAATCTTTTAAGTACTACTACATGTCTTCTATACGGAGAATCTCTGGATCTCCTCTGAACTATATATATATATATATATGTATGTATGTATGTATGTATGTATGTATGTATAAAATGAAGTAACAGGATGTCAGGTATTAATGCAATACGACTATTTCAAGTGGCTCCATTTAATTGAATATGTAGTATAAAAATAAAAGTAAAATTTTTTTTAAAAAGTGTAATATACAGTTTTTGCTATACCTTGATTATAAACTTTTTCCTTCTGTGCCCTTAATGTTTTTCTAGATCTCATTATAGCGTCCTAAATTACATAGTGTAGGTCCCTTTAACTGAAAATAATGAATAGAGTTTATGTCACCCTTACCCTACCTCTTTTTATGAGCATTTACTACTATCTAATTGACTCCTAAAGTCTTTCTTTATGTGGCAAGGGGTATGTATGGCCATAATGAAATTAAGAGTTGGGAGAACTTCTAATAATATTTATTTATGACCAGCAGCCAGTTCTGAACTATTAACTCATAATGCTCTTAATTCTCAATAAATGCAGTCTACTAGCCTTAGATGTTTTGATGGTGATCAGAAGGTAGATAAAAAATTAGAAATGAATTACAATCCCATGACGCCCCACTGTGATCCATTCCTGTCACTCCAAAAGTGTAGTTGTCTTTCTCTTAGCTTATTTTTGCTGCAACATGAAATTCTTTCATCCTCTAGCTCTGATAAAATATTTGAGGAAAATTATATTAATATATCTTGTCTGTTGAAAATCCATATTTTTTGCAACTGAAGATGGTACTGTATTTAAATTGATGTAATGCTTGCATTGTTCAATTAAATGGAGCCACTTGAAACAGTCGTATTGCATTAATACCTGGCACCTTGCTATTTATTTGATTTTATTCTCCTTACTTTGAGCTGTGCAGATAATACCGGACTGACTTGGTGCCTCAACTTAGGTACCTAATTCAACTGAATCTTAATTATTTCTTTTATGTGTATATATATATATATATATATATATGTATATGTATCACATATTCTGTAGAAGATTCCCAATGTGCCACATGGTAAGACTGAACCCAGAACAATGTGGTTGTGAAAAGAACTTCTGGACTACACAGCTGTGTTTGTACCAAATATCTTGTTTTGTACTTAACATTTTATTAGGATTTGTTGTTTAAAACTGAGGTGACTCCGGTAATTCAATTTTCCAGTTTGTAGTTCAACCTGGCTGTGGGGGAATAGATAACTGAATATCTGGGGCAGCAATGGAAACGTTAGAGTATGCCAGAAGGAGAGCATTCTCTTACTTCTTAGCTCACAGGAGAGGCTTATAGCATATAACTGCGTCTTCTTGCCAACCTCAGTCTCACGAACCTTAGTGTATCGCAAGTTCCTGAAACCCTTTCCCATCACTTAACTGGGGAAATAGCCTTACTGTAAATAACTTGCTCTCATCAACACATGACTCTCATTTTGAAGGTAGTAAGATAATTGATTGAAATTTACTTATTACATTGAACATGCTAAGTTCCTATACAGGAATACCTTTAGATCATGCCTAAATATTCATCTACTTCCTGGTCATATATCTATTCAAGGCTGATTAATGATACTCAACAAGAAAGAGAACTGTTACCATTATTCTCATTTGCTTAACACTAGTGAATCCTTTTACCCTATTTCATCTTGTTAGCCTTTTATATATACACAGATTTTACTTATGTTGTGTTTTTCAAAGATTGGCTTATCAACCCAATATCCAAATTTTTCTCAGCACCGTTAGCTAACAAAACCTATTTATGTTGCTAGTTATAAAGCTGAGGTGTACCACTGGCGTAGTACTTTTTTTAGAGTTACATTAATTTTTTTGTAGTTGAATCAAGGACTAAAGCAGTTCAGACTCCCTGAAATTGGTGGAGAGGAGATTTAAGCTGCAGCCATAAGAGACAGTACACCAAGGTTTTTGAGTTCTCTTCAGATCAAACCCATGTTTGCACCAGAGTAGACTTAGTGGTGGTGTTAAACCAAACAATGGATTTAGTCTGCTACTGAGAGAGAACTGGATTTGGTTATTGTGAGTGATGTGTCTTAGCTATAGACACAGCTCTGTGTTGGTGACAGGGTACAAAGTTAATATTTATGTTACAACAAAAATTGTTTAAGGGAAAAAATTCAGTTTTCTCACAGGTGCAAACCATTTAATTTTTTGATAGATTTATTCATCAGATATTTTAATGCACATCTCTGGTTGACAATTGTGAGCATGTAAAAAAGGCTTGATTAGACAACATTGAATTTGAGTTTATACTTTCTGGAATCTACTTCTCTATGAGTATGGTTGTTTTTTATTGTTTAAATATGCATTTGTAATCCTAAGATATTGTTTTCCCAGGATTTTTGTAGTCACCTAGATAGCTCTTTCTTCTCTTTGTATAAGCACCTGGGTTTTCAGCATTCTGTTTTTAAAGCATTTATCTTAACTTCAACATCATATGAAAGAGATATTAATAGTAAAACAACTTTTCTAATATTTATTAGATCAGTGACTGTATGTCACTTATAAAATTATATTTTCAAACAAGTGTCTAGCAGCACCATCTCAGCCAAATAGTTATTCTGTGCCGACAAAAAGAAATAACCCTGAAACCATGCATCCACAGATACTGCTTTGTGCTAAACACCCCCTTTCGAAAATATAAGGACATAAATCATGTGTCGTATAGCCAGCTGGAGACGATGTCTCCTAGGGCTAAACAACAGTAGCATTTGTCCCAAGCGGTACTACCACATTAGGTTGGCAAATAATCTTAACTTCTCTAAGTGTTTCCAGTACATTTCAGTATGCTCTCTCTCTCTTTCTCACACACTAACATACACAATACATTTCCAACTGTCTGTAATTTACAAAGTAAATTAAGAAATGCTTTTTCATTCTGAATGATTTATTTGAAACAGTTATTAGAAATCACCCTCTTGCTTTGAGGCCTCTCTGAGTAATTTATGTTAGAGATTTAATAAAACTATTAGCTTTTTGGCTGCTAATCTGAATATGTTGAGGTTGGTTGGTCGGTTGGTGGCATTGCACTGTACAGTGGTAATACTGGAAGTTTGAGGCTGGCTGGCTGACTGGCTAGTGGAAATAGTGATGTTGGTGGTGGATAGTATTGGAAACTATAAAGGAATGTCAGGGATTTTTTTATTATTAATTTTGATGTGATTTATTGTTATTGGGTTTAGTTTGTTGTCAATGGTACATGTAGTTGTTGTGGTGGAGGAGGAAGAGGAATGGTGAAGGTAAATGTGTAAAAATTCTATGTCAGCAGCTTCATTTAATCAGTCAGTCTGTCGATCATTTAATATAATTTCAACCCCAGTATTCAGTTGTTTATCTGTATGTATTTCTGTGAAAATATTTCTAAATATAACTCACACACACACTATAATGGAATTGATAATATTTTTGTGTCACTTAATTTTAGGTACAATATTCACTTTTGGAGTTCCCTCCAGGAAAACATTACCAAAAGACATGCATACACACATTTGTAGATATGTGTAGAATATTTTAACTTTAAGTGATAAGTATTCCCCTGTTAGCCATAAATATAAGAAATTATTCAATAGGGGAAACCTTAAGTTAAAGCTCCTCCGCCTACATGAAGAATCTGGTAACTCAAAAACCACCCAAATTAGCCAATGTTAACTATACATTCAGAAATAAAAAGATAAGTTCATTTATTCACTACATGGCAGTCACATGAAGCAGAGGTCAGCACCACCAAATCAAACCTTGAAGTAGTATACAAACACTTTATAAGTATGATTGTTGTACTTTAACCATATTCTCTATTTTAGATGTACACAAAAGTGAAGTATAATGAAATTTATTACATTTGTTGATTGAAAGGAAGTTTGACTATATCAACTGAAAAATCATAACGAGACTGAGACCACTTGGAAACATGAAATATATGGACAGCTGAAAACATCATTCTTGAAAACCTAGCATAATTATGCTAACCTTTTAAATGCAAGATCTGAGATTTTTGCAAAAATGCAGACACTCTGACAAGCATTACTAGATTTCATTATCACCACTAAACAAATAACACCCACTAATTTCCCATTCAGCTAAGCAGAGTTTTCTCTTGACATCACTAAACCTTCTGTGCAATTAGACTTAATATTTAATGTGCACATGCACAATACATTTTTTACTTCATGCAAATATGTAAGCATGTGTGCATGTGCATTTACATAGATAAATAGACAGATAGATATAAACACATGAATGTGTATGGAGAGAGAAGTCAAAGGAATGAATGAATGTGTGTATATAAGTCAGTACCTTCATCAGATACATAATCTATTAACTGACAGTGAAGTACTTAGCAACGTTTTTGGTTTTCTTTCTCATTATTCTCCTTTCATTCCTAATTTAATTTTCTCTTATTTTTATGTATGTGTGTGTTAGTATTTATGTACATATATATACATATACATACATGTGTGTGTGTGCGGCACTGCATCTTGGGCAAGAATTCCGCAGTATGGCCTGAATTTGATCAATGCTCTGTGAATGGAATTTGGTACTAAAAAACTGCTGAAACCTGCCAATTTGTTTATGTTTACACTGATCTAAAAAAGCTGTTTATTTTGTATTCCTTTATGTAATGTAAGCTAGTGGTTTAATAGATATAAATCAGTAAAATAAGCACCAGATTGAAACTATATACTGAAGGCTATTGACTTTAAACCCTCAATGACTGCCCTCCAGTGAAACCAGGAAAAGTATGAAAGAATATGAATGTGTGTGTGTGTGTAATATAGATCATGGCACTCCTTCGGTTACGACAACAAGGGTTCCAGTTGATTCAATCAACGGAACAGCTTGCTCATGAAATTAACGTACAAGTGGCTGAGCACTCCACAGACACGTGTACCCTTAATGTAGTTCTCGAGGAGATTCAGCATGATGCTGAGTGTAACAACGCTGACCCTTTGAAATACAAGTACAACAGAAACAGGAAGAAAGAGGGAGAGAAAGTTGTGGTGAAAGAATACAACAGGGTTTGTCACGACCCCCTGTCGGAGCCTCACAGAGCTTTAGGTGTTTTCACTCACTAAACACTCACAATGCCCTTTCTGGGAATCGAAATCGTGAATGTAATATAGGTAGGTAACTGGAGAAAGAAACAAAGGAATATGTATGCATTTTTTATCTGCTCTCTATCTACATACATATGCACACCACACACACACACACACACAATATCATCATCATCCTCAAAATTCTGTTTCCATGCTGGCTTGGGTTAGACAATTTAATAGGATTCAGGAAGCTGCAAGGCTGCATCAGCCTCCAGTGTTAGCTTTCGCATGGTTTCTACAGCTAGATGTCCTTCCTAATGTTAACCACATTACAGAGTGTACTGGGTGCTTTTCTTGTGCCACTAACACTAGTAAGGTTGCCCAACAGCTTGCAAGGCAGAAAAGATCATATATATATATATAGATATATAGGTATATATATATATTTGTTTTGCATGATTTTTGATGTGAAATCGTGTGTTGAAGCAGATGTTGTTGTATTTGGGGATGGTCATATTGCTAGTTTAGCCAATAAAAACACACGCACTGTATATTTGGTGTTAATTTGCTTCAGCTTTATATTATATTACATTATGGTACAAACTTGGCAGATACGCATTTCATACCCAAATCTTCAGTGATAATAGACTGAACTGAACCGTAATATATATATATATATATATATATATATATTTATTTATTTATTGGCCACTTGTTTTAGTCACTTGACTGCAGCCATACTGGGGCACTGCCTTGGAGGGTATAGTCAAACAAATAAATTCCAGTGCTTATTTTTCCCTTTTTTAAGCATGGTACTAAATTACAGGGATGTAAACAAAGCAACACCAAACTGTGGTGGAGAACACACACACACACACACACACACATGCATAAACACAGTGGGCTTCTTTTACTTTCTGTCTACCAAATTCACTCACAAGGCTTTGGGCAGCTGAAGGCTATGTTGCCTGATCGCTATGTATCTAGACTGTTGCCATAGTAATGAAGCTAAAGCATGCAGAGTGAAGCCACTTGGCACAATTTGACCTTGAACTCTACTTTACGTGCGCACTAAGTTTTAATGTTCTAGCTCACTTCCACTGTTTTCAACAGTGCTTGGAAGGAAGGTGTGTAGCATGTGATCATCACATTGACCATGACAGACAAAGTTGAGTAGAGAATCTGCATCAAATTTTGCCAAAAGCTTGGCGATGCCAACCCAGAGGCCTACGCAAAGTTTTCAAAAAGTTTTCATCATTCTTGACACAATCAAGGAGATCTTGTGCAAGTGAAACCTAAGTGTCCTTTTGGTCAACTGAAAGCAGTTTCGGTACAAACTTGGCAGATACGCATTTCATACCCAAAGCTTCAGTGATAATGGACTGAACTGAATTGTAACTAATCTGCACATCCTCTGAGTTGAAGGTCAGTGTGCCAAATGGCTTCACTCTGCATGCTTTAGTTTTGTTACTATGACAACAATACTTATTGATCAGACCTTGTATAGTAGAAGACTCTTACCCAAGGTGTCATACAGTCGGACTGAACTGGGAACCATGTGGATGGGAGGCAAGCTTCTTACCATACAGTTACACTTGCACCTAAATATATGTGTGAAGTGTTTGTGACAATATTATGAGAAACTGAATTTTGTTTTCATTGATGCTTCAGAACATATTTTTAAGAAAAAAATGCAGTATGATAAATACACACACACACACACACACACATATTTATATAATACATCATATTTTTTCCACCATCTATTTCATTTCTCCACTTGTTACTTTCCTTTCTCATCTCCTTCATAGGATTCCCCCTCCTGAGATCAGCCAACAAAACTTTTCTCATGTCTTCTTTGAGCTTCCTCATCATGTCAATGTGTATGCATTGACATGATGAGAAATACTGCAATAATGAAACAATACCTGGACCATACGACTTCGACAAGAAAAGTCTTGACTTTTGAGTTGACAGTGTCTTGGGAAGGACTTAAAATATGAAATACTTCAAGACTCATGTCAAGTGCATAGATAATAATGTGTGGGACTTCCATTAGAGGTGTGATTTGTGTTTGTCACTAAATCTATAATGGAACTGAATTTACAAAGCCCAATGCCATCCAGGGGAGCAGAGCAGTGATCCATGAATTGCAGTGCAAAATAGAATATACTTTCTCGTGTGTGTGTGTGTGTGCACATGTTAGTGAGGAGATAATTTTCTGGCATCATCAAGTATAGAATAACTCATTTCATGGGCTCTTTTGCCTAGAGGTGGAAAAACTCTTATAAGAAAACTTCAAAGTATGTGTATTTTGTGCTAGGTTTAGATGTATCCAAATTTGTGCCTAGGTGCACAGTAAAACTACTTGTGGTAAGGAAAACACCAAAAACAAACTTCTGTTTAGTTGTATGGTAGAAATATTTTTTGTCCCTTTGCTTAATATTGGATGTTAGATGAATATGGATACTTAGTTAAATGTATGTGATTATAACCCATTACGCTGACCAAATACCATCCTCTTTCTTTTCTTCTTTTTCTTTGACAATTGATATGTTTTGGCCCTGAGGAAGATATTATGAGAGTGGTTCTCAAATGAACTCAAATGCATTTCTGAAATAGCTGTAAGCTTAAATAAATGTATATAACCTATTACTTTGTATCTATTTTATGTATCACTCTGTAAAAACATACCATCTTAACTGGGTAATGCAACCACGGATTTACAACTTTGACTTCGGCTTTTGACTTCAGATTGCCTGGAGTATAATACCAATCACAAGACTTGTTTGTTAGCCTGGCGTATTGTTATCTGTAGAAAGCTGAAGAAGTATTTCACCTGGATTAATATCCCTTATTAACCCCTCTCTTTGTTTTGTGTGTGTGTTTTTAGCCTCTTTGCTTCTTCATATCATAAGCAGTAGAGGAATCAATGCCATATGTATCACAGCTTACATATTGACAAACTACAGCCCGCTTTTTTCAACAGTTTTACTTTATTTGGGGTTGATATAGGTTGGTGTTTATGTTTGACAGTAATGCTTATCTTACCTTGAAGTGGGATAACTGAGAATTACTTTAAGCTAAATAAGCAGAGGATCTTGCCAAATTTTGGTATTGCCACTAACAATTGCAGTGTAAATAATATATGTTAACAAATGGTATACAGGAGTGGCTGTGTGGTAAGTAGCTTGCTTACGAACCGCATGGTTCCGGGTTCAGCCCCTTGGGCGAGTGTTTTCTACTATAACCTCAGGCCGACCAAAGCCTTGTGAGTGGATTTGGTAGACGGAAACTGAAAGAAGCCTGTCGTATATATGTATATATTCATGTATGTGTGTGTATATGTTTGTGTGTCTAAGTTTTGCCCCCCACCCCCAACATTGCTTGACAACCGATGCTGGTGTGTTTACGTCCCCGTAACTTAGCAGTTCGGCAAAAGTGGCCGATAGAATAAGTACTAGGCTTACAAAGAATAAGTCCTGGGACCGATTTGCTCGACTAAAGGCGGTGCTCCAGCATGGCCACAATCAAATGACTGAAACAAGTAAAAGACTAAAAGAGTACAATGTCACATGTAGTCACAGTGAACTAGACTGGCAGCAATGGGAATTTTGAGTATCCTCTCATAATTTATCTAGATTAAAGAAGGTGCTAGATAATCAGTTACTGGAAAATTGGTGTATCAGAGTATGCATTATTTGGTATTGTTTATCAGTTTGTTGGAAAACAGCAAAATTCTATACAACTTATTAAGGATGAAACCACAGGTCCTAATTAAATTAATATCATCAGAGTGTGTGGAAATAATATATATATATATATGCGTGTTTGTGTGTGTGTGTGTATGCACGCGCATATGTGTAAGTATAAAATACACACACAGACCTGTTTTCCACAAGGCAGGCAAGAAAGTAAGTGAAGGCCATAAAACAAAGCAGCCAACAACAAGGCCTTTGAATATTGTTAATCACTAGATGGTACAGATGGATTTGGGGAATTTGCTTCTGTCTCCAAGCCATACTGCAATAATGAAACAATACCTGGACCATACGACTTCAACATGAAAAGTCTTGACTTTTAAGTTGACAGTGTCTTGAGAAGGACCTAAAATATGAAGGACTTCAAGACTCATGTCAAGTGCATAGATGATAGTGTGTGGGACTTCCATTAGAGATGTGATTTGTATTTGTCACTAAATCTATAATGGAACTGAATTTACAAAGCCCAATGCCATCCGGGGAACAGAGCAGTGATCCATGAATTGCAGTGCAAAATAGAATATACTTTATCACAGAATATGGCAGGTATATAATAGAAAGACTAAAATAATAAAACAAAGTAGTTATAGCATGATTGCAGTGGTTACTGCTATATCTGTTCTCAGTGTAGTGGATGCATGAATAACAGGTGGATAAAAACAAAGGCGTGCTACAGCATGGATAAAAAAAAAGTATTCGTTCATAAATGGAAACAGTGCTGTTGGAAAGAGCCAAAATTGTAGTCAGTAGTTGATGAATGGAAACTATGTAAAACAATGGATAGATCTCCACAAAGCAAACAATTATATATATGTATGTGTGTATGATGTGCTTACATGTCATTTACTGTATACATATCCCTTGAGATATTTGTTTAAGTCTTTACTGATTTTGCAATATAAGTAAGACACTAACCCAAGAAATCTGATGTTAGTCTGATTGACAAAAAAGTGAATATTTGATTTTGTTTGAATTTATGAGATGAAGAATTATCATTATACACTAGTATATTCAAACTAGTATCATCTTAGTTTTGGGCTTCTTCAAGTGTCTGTTGTATTCTGTAATATTTCTGAAATTTAGAATCAGACACACTATTAAATCCATGTCCCTTGAGATATTTGTTTAGTCTCAAATTACACACTGTCCTTTGACACTAACTATAAGAAATGCAGTGAACTGGTGATTGGCTCATTGAAAGCCTGATTCTATATATACTTACCTTGGAAAGGCATACACTCACTACACACAATCACACATCTCACAGACCTGAGAATTTCAAATGCTCATAATCTTTCCTACTTTTTTTTTTCAATTTCACATATACACAATTCCTCCCTTTTGTTTGCCTTCTCTCTTTGTTCCTTTCTTTCATCTCTATCTTTTCAGTTTTTCACATATCCCTTTATCTGTCATCCATTTACTACTTCTTTATCCTTGTCTGCCCCACCCCACTGTCTTTCCTTCTCTTTTATTCTGTTGCTTACTCTCTCTTCTTTCATATCTCTCTTTACCTTTCTTACTACCCTCTAATTCTTACTCTCTGACCTTAATCTGTGTATGTGTGTGTGTGTCACTTTTTACTCTGTTCTGCTTCTCTCTCTCTCTCTCTCTCTCTCTCTCTCTCTCTCTCTCTCTCTCTCTCACTTTCACTATTTCTCCCCTTCTTGTTCTCTTTCCTTATTATTTCCACTCTCCTTTAATCTCACTATCTCCCACTCTACTTCCAATCATCTTCCTCCTTCAGTTGTATCTTACATTTTCACACACACACACACTCACACATGCACTCCTACATCCACACAAATTCATTTATTTTCTGATCCAGAACACTAGTTGCAATAGATAAGCTACAGGAGGAAATCTGGTTGTTTCTGCGGTGACCATCCAAACTGATGAAATGAAAGAACGTCATTGTTATAGTGTAGACATGTGAGAAGGTGTTTAGTTGCATGCTGTCTCCTCCTTTATAACTGACCAAAGAAACCTCTAGTTTCTCTAGCAACCTGCTCTGGCCTCTTCCTGTCGTTTAGCAAGCTCAACTTGTTGGTTCTCCTCTTACAACTTCTAGTGGATGTGTGTTGTGAATGTCCATTAACAATATTAACATGTGATGTAAGTAGTTCCGCGTCCTCTCTAACACCAAACTGCATTGGTTTATTGTCTTCTTCCTGTTTTGTTAACTTCAGCCATTGAATAGGAGACAGTTTGAACCTGTGGCAAAGGTGATCACTCGCAATATTACCAACACCCGAAACATGCCCAATAGTAGCCGTGTCCAGGCTCCACTTGCTGTCCCTGAACCGATAGAAATAGCCGATTATGGTACAGTCAAGGTAAGGTGGCAAAAACGAAAGAACGTGTACTTACACAAATGCACACACACACACACTCACTCACTCACACACACACACACACACATGCACGCACGCACACACACACACACACACACGCACGCACACACAATCCCAAAATGACTGAGGTGTATTTAAAATTGACTTCAATAAATAGATCGACACTTGGAAGAATCTCTGAAATTGTCACCTGGAATCGAGGAGAAAAGCAGGAGGGGCGAGAAAGATTTTTGTGCCAGGACAGCACACAGTAGGATTGTAACAGACCCAAGTTCTATATAACTCCTCTTTCCACCAAATCCTTGCTACCATATATATTGTAGCAAATCTCACATTTTTGTGTCTTTCTTCTGTACCATTGGTAGATCTAAACATTTTTCTTACTTATATGTGGAACAGTGGAATAAATATTTAAGTTGTTGGTTTTTTTATATACAATCTGTGAGTGTGTGTGTGTGTGTTTTAAATATTAACATAGCTTTTTTACTTATTTGTGTAAAAGTGGAATGAATATTTATTCTGAATCTCTTTCAAAAATGTGTGTGTGTTTTAGCTGTTAACACAGCTTTCTTCAAATTGAGAACCTCTGCCATTACATGATGATATATATGTGTGTGTGTGTGTGTGTGTTTAAAACATCTTCCATTCCAAACAGCTGAAATGATTGGTTTGTTTGCTGAATTGTACAAAATTAATTGGAACATCATATAATTTTGCATTTGATAGCAATATTGTATACAAGTAGAAATATGTATGTGTGTGTGTGTGTATGCTCACATGTATCTCATGGAATTAAGTAGCACAAAAAAATTGTTTATTTTCTCATTCTGTGTTTTAATTTGAAAAGAAATTCCTTTCATTATATTGAGAGAAAAAATATGATTTAAACCATTTAAGAGTATTTTTCTTAATGTTCAATAAAATGAGGCAATAGACTTTAAAATAGGGGAAAATATTCAAGAATTAGTCATGACTCACAATAACAAAGACAAAAAATCTTAAACATTTTTGTCAACAATCAACTAAGATCAAATATTTTGTCTTAGTTCCCTTTGCAATATTCAGCCTGGTGAAATGGTGTAACCTGTCCAATTCCAATATCTAGTTTCCTAACAGTTTCTGTGAAAACTTCTCATATGTGGCTAAAAGTTAATGAATTCTTGCATCTTGCATGATCTGTTTTTCTCTCAATATTTTGCCTTGCCCCCTATTGTTTGATTTCATTAATGTTAGATTCTATAGAGAACAAAACTTAGTCTGGTATATCTTCTTAGTGGATGTTAACTTCACCTATTTTCATTTATGTGTAGTAATGTGTATTTGTAAGAACTACATTTTCTTTGTTAGTATAAATGTTTGTTTATTAAACTTAGCGTTATAGAGTGTACTTATCTGATGGCTGAAATGTAAACAAAATTCTTCAATTTGTGTAATAAAAATAATTAAGTAAACTAACATGAACAAAAATAAGTCAAAGTAAAACAAAATTTGAAAACAACTCTTCTATATGATTTCTTATTTATTGAACAATTAGAAATTTAAATAAAACTCTACAAATAGTCTTTTCATTACTAATGTGAAGAATCATCTTGTCAGTTATTTAATCTGAGTGATTTTCCTATTTTGTTCAATTTGTTCAATGTAGAAACAACTTGTCTGCAACTATATGTACTTTTAAATCAACATTATCATTGTAAGCTATAAAAAAAACAGTGTTCACATTACAGCAAACTGATTTGAAGATAAAGATGTTGTTACAGAATCTTAAGTCCAGGTGTGTTTGTGGTCAGAACTGTTTCATTTATGAGAAAGGCATTTAAGTGAACTTATCACATAATTTAGTTGTAGTTACTTTTAAGATAATCTATGGATGATATTTAAGAATTGTTCAGGTGGTGAAATAAAGAAGAAATAAAGAATGAAGGAGATAAAACTTTATATAGGTTAATACAAGATACACAAAATTCATCAACTATATATATATATATATACCGACACACACACACACACGTCATTGTGGAGAATAAAATGTCAGCAATTATATGCAGTGATACAAATTGCATTTCACTTATTTGTTATATGTCAAAGCATTAAAATATTTTAGAATTAAATTTTCTTTTTTTACTAATAGAAAAATGTATTCTAATACAATTTAGGTTTTACTTATTTTTTGATATATATTTAACTTGTTATAGCTGAATTGAAAACTTTTTTTTTTTTTTGTGCAGCCTCAAATTCTGTAAATTTAGATTGATTGAAATGTTTAGTCATATAATTGAACCCCACTTCCCTTTATCTGTAGAACCACTATTTGTTGAGTCTTTTGAAAGTCAGTTTAGATGTGAATCTAACTGTTAATCTATATATTTGTTATCTTGCATGAAGTTCTTGCATATTCTAGTTGCTGTTTGTGTTGTTCTTACTGATTAAAGTTATTGATTTCATATATTACAATAGCACTTGATTTGTGTTAGACTGATTGATGACCTTGTATATTTTCATGATTATATCCAGTTTTAGTTTGAATTGATGGTGCATTGAATAAATTTGGTCTGCATGTTCTTGCTAACTCTGGGCTTTTGCCATTCTTGCATGGCCAAAGCCAGCAAGCTCAATTTATTTACAGCTGTTGCAACTGCCACCAATTCTTGTTGTTCATGCTATTGTCTATTGTCTGTCTTTCATACAGAAATACATATGTGTATATATATACATACATATATATATATATATATATATATATATATATATATATATATATATATATTCTATTTGCCTCTAAAATGTTTGCAATTTGCACCATTTTTCCTGAAGTAAAGAATTATCAAACAAAATAATAATAACAGAAATAATAATTTTATTGCCTATCATATTCAACATAACTGCATAAGTTGCAAATGTTTCATTTTATTCCAGGTCTTAATTTTTCTAAATTTATAATAGTATGGATCAATGTTTGCTGATCAATTCTTCTTTCTTGCATTGCTATTTACCTTTGTTTGATATTCCATTGCTTGTTTTCCTGGCAACTTGTTTTCAGCTTTGAAACCTTGTTATTTAATATTTACCCATTGATAATTTACAATCTTCTCTGTAAAGTCCTGTTTCAATTTCTAACTAATTTTAAACTAACTACATCGCCTTCTTATATATATATATATATATATATATATATATATATATATATATACACATATTTCTCTTTAAAGTGTAATCTATGAAAATAGAAAGAAAAAGTAGTTTTAAATTATTCTTAATGCCTTCATTTAGTGAAATGAATCAGAATATTTCTGGAAGTAATAAGATCAGGTTTTTTTTTTATTATTTTAAAATATACCTCTTCAAGAAAGAGAAAAAGAAAAAAAGGCCACCTATAATAAAGCAAACCAGGTTCTTATATTTTGAAATAAATCTGGAAAAGATACATTCATGTATCTTTTGTTTTTTTCCTTTTTTCCTTAATGGTTAAGTGGCACCTATTTTGATTATAATAAATTTATTTAAGAAATAGTGTGCTATCTATCCAGTGTGTGTTTTGCAAGCATTGATTTCTGAGAGATATTATCATAACATGCTATTTAACAATACTGCTACTAACATCTTACTTACCTGTCTTCCTTTTCTGTTAATCCCTCTCAAATTGGAATTGCCAACTAATTGTGGTAAGTCCCATTCAGTTTTCTGTCCTTTTTCAGTTTGTGCCTATTAATGCATTGTTCACTAGCTCTGTTTACTGGAGTAAAATAAAGCACCATATTTTTAAAATTCTTAAGTGTACTTTCAAGAAATCCAAGCTCCTTTTAAAATTTTACATCTCCAATATTTGTCCCCTCTAAACTATTTTACCACATTCACCCACTACTGCTGTTTGAAACTTTTAGCTGAATTTATTTGAAATGTACAAAAGGGTCTACATAAATAATGGTATGATCAAATTTATTCCTTGTACAAAGGCAAATATCCCCAAATTGATAACATCCATGTTGACATACATATATGTCTATAAAATGGAGACCAGTAAGGTAACTTAAACTTTTCAGCAATGAAAACTGTTTTGGGTAGTTGTCTCTTCTAGCTTTGCTATTCTAAAGGATACAAAGGGGGATCTACCAGGTTTCCAGCCCATGTAGTGACATTCTGCTGCACTGGCTGGCAGCTTGAGAATTGGATGCAGTTTAACATCATACTCTGTGATACCAAAGCAACCAAAATGAGTGGATGCCAAATTTTTGTGAATATTGTCCACCATCACAGCTCTAAGAACACACTTTCACCTGTTCCTCCAGTTTTTGGACTTTACCGTAATCATGGCATGGAAGCTAAGATGGCTGTTAACACTTGTCCAAGGTGCTTCCTTGAGTCTCTGGAGGGACAGGTTACTAACATCCTTTCACAGTTTTACTTCAAAGTCTTTATTGGCTTTGCAATATAAGTAAAATACTAACCCAAGGAATCTGATGATGGCCTGATTGGCAAAGGCAAATAAAAAATGTTTGTTTTTATCTGAATTTATGAAATGAGGAATTATCATTATTATACACTGATATATTCAAATTTAGTATCTTGGTTTTAGCCATTGTACCTTCCAGTACTTCAAGTGCCTACTGTATTCCATAATATTCTTGAAATTTAGAATCAGACACTATTAAATCCATGGTGGTAGATTGTTCTCATTCCAGTGTCTATACAAATTCCAAGAGTATTACTGAATAACACAAGCACCTAAAGAAGGTCAGAGAGCACAGTGATTGAAATACTGTAACTTCACCAACCACAAATAAGGTATATCAATGTATAATAACTATAATTGTAGGCAAAAATAAATAGCAATGAGTTGATTGACCATGAAGAATGAAAAACCCAACATAAAATCAACTCCCTGAAACTTATTTTTACATATGAATATTTTTGCAATATAAGTAGATTACCAGTTACTTTTCTCATATAAAATAAAATTGTGCATATATGTTTCTGTGTTTGTCCACAAGGACACCAGAATGAGGCAACCAGTAAAGCAGAAATTGGGGAAGAAGCTGCTACCAATAGTCATTATCAAAATAAAAGAAAGCAAAATGCTGCTGAATTCAATTATATGCCTGGGTCTTCTTTTTCTATAGTAAACTATTAATGTAATTTAAAGTTAAACATATTTATATACTAAAAATTAAGTATATATGAGTGAGTGGTAGGGAGAGACAAAACATTGTTCAGCTTTTGTGACTTGACAAGTGTGGCAGATAGACATACATTTCTAGAGACCCTATCTTAGTGAAACTAATTGCTTTTTTTGTTTATATTCAGTTTCTTATACTGGTCTTAACTTTGTGCTTAGACCATTCAATTTTCCATTAGCATGAATACCATGGAGTTATAAGTGTTTCTGGAAGTTGCATGTCTTTTGAGTTTCATTTCTTTCAGCTCCTCCCCCCCCTTTTTTTTTTCCATAGACTTTCATTTAAAGTAAGCCAAGATTCAGGTTTTGCTTTTTTTTTTTTTTTTTCTACATGGATGAGATGATTGTATATATAGCATATACATTATTTCATTTTCACACTACTTTAATTTCACTTCAATTTTTTATTTCTATTTCTTTTTAAGAAACAGCTTTATTTTGTTTTGTGCATTTATGTTAATTACTTAAAACTAACTGAAGAGAATTGTCTTCTTTTTTTTTAAGATGAACAGATTGTGATGTCTGTATTTTAATACATTTTATTTTAGGATGCTCTCCTCCAGTCTCCCACGGAGAGTGACTATGCTCTAGTCGAAGATGCTCTACCTGCAGGAAAAGTTCATCGTATCAAATCAACACGCAAGAAGGATCATAAAGGTAAAACAATATAGTAATTGTTTTCTGTGGCCTTATTTTTTATTCTTGCATATTTTTTGTGGTGGTTGTGGTATCCATAACTGCTAATCTTTTTTGAGAGAGTTCTCCAGACGAGTTTATTGTTATTATTATTATAAACAAAGTTCAGTTCTATAAAACCAAACATTTTCATCGGAAACCAATGATCAATTTAAATGAATATTGTTGGATGGATTTTGTATATTGTTTTTTACTGGTTGACAGCAGCCTCTGTCTTGTTATGCATACACACACACACACACACACACACACACACACTCTTTCTCTCTGTCTCATACACACTGAAATAAAATATGTATATATACTGAAACAGGTTTGATGTTATTACTGGTTCTGTATCTAAATTTGTCAAATTTGAACTGTAGGTTTATTTTAAATCATTTTCTTGTCTCCAGTAAGAGTCAAAATTTACTCAATCCTCATCTACTAACTGTGAACAAGAACTATTCTTGTGCTTCATACTGTTTCTTTGTTCTTTGATGTTTAGTAATTAGGTAAGAGCTATAAAACACCAGTGTTTATACACAAATACATATGAAAATAAACTAAGGACTGAAAAATTGAAAATATATTCATCTCTTCTATTGCTTCTTCATAGTTGATGAATATTGATAGATATACCAGAAGGTTAATATTTAGCAAAGTGATTGCCAGTATCGAAATCCTTTGCCTCTTGCAAATTTTGTTTACAATATTCTATTTAAATCTGAGTTAATCAATAACTCATATGTTTAAATGTATGTGCATTCTGAAATATTAGATCTTTTTTTCAAACACTGAATTGAAATAAACTATTATTAAATACATAGAGCAGGTGCTTAGCCTTTAATGGTAATTGATTATGTTTTGTATGTATGTATGTTGTGTGTCAGAATAATTGTTGCAAACCAGCTCTGCAAACATCTGTAAATGCTGAGTAAAATCTCTTTTGGCATGACTGGTTCAGATTTAAACACATTGTCAGGAAATATTTGTTAAGGCTAATTAAAAAATAACATTTTTATTTTGGCAAAATTCTAAATTATGATTTATTCTTAAATGAAAGCATATTTTGGAAATGAATTGTGTGCCAATTACAGGGTTTATTATCAGAAATGTGTTGCAGAATTAGGGTCGTATGATTCATAAAGTGTGATACATTATGTGAGTTCATATTGATGGTAATTTGGATGAAGTAGTTGTTGTTCCAAATGTGCATGCATGAGTTTTTTATGTCTTAATTTTCTTCATGTGACACATTGTAAAGAAGGACATTCCTTCATGACATGATTATTGAATTAATTGGCTCCCGAAGTAGAGATCAGTGAATGAAGATTACAGATTACTAGGGAGTAAATTGGATTCTGTAATCAATATCTTCTCATGGCTTCCTGAACTACTTGAACCAGAAATGATGAGTGACATATTAGTCATGCTTTGGTTACTAATAATTTCTGTTTTATCCAAATAATTATTATTGTGGATTGGTTTGGCTCTGAGAAATCTGAATGCAGGCTAAGGTAGTCAGTTTATGTAAACATGATGCAATTAGTACAAATAATAAGGGAAAAAAGCCAGACAAAGAGAACAACTCGTAAGCCATGGATTATTTTCTGGGGTTGGGAAATGAATAAATAAAACTAAATTCTAGGTTTTTGTTAAATGGGGATTCAGAATTGTCAGAGGAAAGGCAAATATGTGTCAGTGTTGACTAGGCATTAAAAAACAAAACAAACAGAAAATCTATGTAGCAAGTACAATAGGTTTTAGTTGGTGCCAATATTAATTTTTGTGTGTTTTTGCTGTTCTTTGTCAATTAGAATATATCTGTTACCAATCATTTAGAATCAAGGAACTCTTGGCACAATTTCTCAGAACAAAGATTTAAGTACCTAATATGAGAGGAATGGGCAGGATCTCTGTAGTGTAATCAGTACTGTGGTTGCCTGGTGAGTGATATAAATATGCCACTCAGCTCTCATAAGTGATCTTGTTTTGCTTCGCAAATTGGTGCTCAAAATGTCTAATATCACTTTTACATTGAAGATCTTAGCTATTAATTCATTTATAACTCTTATAATATTTTTTGAAGCAAATAATTTTTCTTACTAGATTTGACCACTTTTGAAGGTGAAATTATGTTCCTTCTGCCACTAACAAAAGAGTTTCTGTCTCCTCATCTATTTCTGTATATGTGTTGTGTGTGGAAGTTTTATTGAGTTCAGCATTCTCTGTAACAGGTGCTTACAGAAGCATGTTTATCATAAAAGATGAGTTTTTAAAAATATCTGATTAGTGCTAATATCAATGGGAGTTAGTTAATTTCCTGTATACACCATGGTGGTGACGCTGGTTCAGGAAATTAAAGATTTTCTAAGACCATGGGCAGCACACAGCAAAATATGAGACAAAAGTGGGTAATGGAATATTATTTTCTCATAATGCCTTATCATAAGGCCAAGATTACCACTACACGAAAGAAAGAAATATAAAACAAAAATGTCTCTAGTTTCATATATGTGTAGATGTGTGTGTATAGATCAATAGGTTGGTAGGTATGTAGATAGATAAGTATGTTGATGTTCTGTGTATCAGATTAGAAAAGAAGAAATTCCTCTACAGTATACTTGTTTCTTTGTTCTACATTATTCAATGTTTTTCAAGTAGACTTTCTGCAAGCCAAATTTGTGAAACTATTTACATTTACAGTTGTATCCATTTCACTTAACTTATGTTTTTTGAGAAAGGTATGAACATTACATAATCTTAAAGTCCTGCTTATATAAATAGAATTAAAAATGAAAATAAATTTCCAGTTGCAGAATTGAGATTTCTGTTTTATATATATATATATATATATATATATATATATATATATATATATACCCAATGAAAGAAAGCTTAGACACATATACACCATTTGTAATGTAATAGTTTCTTTATTTGATTATGAAGAGAGGAAACAATGTATTTTTAAAAACTTCCTAATTTAGACTGGGACACTTTTAACATTATATTGGTATGCGTACATGCACGTGTTTGTGCACATGTGCACACATTTCCCTTTCTAACTTCATTTATACTGTCTTCAAAAGATGAAAGTGAAAATAATTCCTTACCTCCTTTTGTTAAAAAGCTCTGTTTGATTGAATTAAACTATGTGTAAATTCTTTTTGCTTTGTTTCTGGGGGGTTTTTTTTATTTTAGAATAATCTTTTGTTTACTTCAGTTTTTCTTTAGAATTCAGACTATCAGAGTTGGTGGACATTGCTCAAGAAAAAAAAAAAGTTGTTTTTAATATATATTTCGTTCTGTCAATTTTAAACTGTTACATAGAATATATTTCAGAATTTTTTTTAATGGAAAAGCTTAAAAGAACAAAAAGTTTTTTTCTTTTAGTTATTTTTGCTTTTGTTATTTTTCAAAATGGCACATTTACAATTGGTTTTTTATTTTAGTTTTTTTAATGTTATGCTTGACAACCTTTCAATTGCCTTTTGTGGTAATAATTCAGTTGGAGAAAATAGTTCTGTATCCTGGCTAAATCAATAATCAGGACACTCATATGCCTGCTGTCTTTACTGAGTAAGAACACCAAATCTTCCTGTGGATTTTATTTATTTTCTTTTCCTGAAACAGTAGGTGCCACTGATTCCGAAGATTCAGAATTCAGCTCTCTAGAAAGAGAGTATAGCGCTGGCATTTACCATACAGTGAACCATCGCCCCTTCCCACACAGAAAAAAGCACAAACAAAGGTTTCAAGATACTTACATGACTTTGGAGCCGGATGAAAGGTATCTGGCTTCATTAGATGGCATTTCGTTTGATCGAGGTGAGTGTATTGTATAGTGCTTGCAACATCATTCTGCCTATAACTCAGTGCATGTCTATATAATCATTGAAGCATATGCAAATCTCTGACAAACTGCTAGACTACAAGTCATTGAAACAACAAGGGAATTCAAGGAGGACCTTTTCCATTGATTATTTTCACTAAGTGGGAAGTTTGTGCATTTACTCTTTACTAGTCTATATATTTGACTCTTTGAGTCAGAGGAGAGGGCCAGTTACCAAACTTGTTCTCTGATCATGAGTTCAAAGCCTGCCATACAGTCTATGCTGTGCATTTGAATAAGTGATAGTATTCTGCTTCACTTAGCCTATGATATAGAATAATAGATATTCTACAATATATTGATAGTTGTTGATATTAATACAAATGCTAATATTCACATTTCCATGGTCTGACTAACCAATGCCAGATGTAAAATACTGAACTGCTAAGTCGGTATGTTTATATATATTGTAGACACATATACTTACCTACCTATTATCATATGATAATACCTACTATTGCCATATTTTTGCTGTGCATTACAAACTATGAAGCAAACTTGATATATTTGCAGAAGAGTTTAGTTTGTATCTCCACCTACAGCAATGGAAGAAGTTAGTACCTCCCAGTTGGAGAAAACAAAGAAAATCCTTTGCATTTTATTATTTTGTTTTAGCATTTATCATTGTTTTCTTCTTCAACTGAATTTTGCTTGTTTCAGCAAGTTTTAAGTTGCCAATAAATTAATGTTATTAATCAGCAACAGGTATTTCTTACACTCTTTGGATGCTCCATGTAAAAAATGGACTTTAATTGCATTTACCTTTTCTAAACTACATATGCTAAAATAGTTGATCAAATCAATATTTCTGCTTAATAAAACCCTAGAATGAACTCACATCTATAAGTGAATGGAAAAAAGTTTTTAATGTTTCTCTGAGTACTTGCACTCATGCTGATACATATACTTCTGTACTGAGACAATCCAGTTTGGACTGCTCCAACTTGAAAAATAAAAGTCTTGTTCAGATGAACAATAGTAATAACAACAAACCAATGAGTTCTGAGTTAGACTGTAAAATTACCTAATCCTCAGCCCTCTCAGCAACAAAGTTTGAGAGCTGCATTCACACTGTACTAGATTATTTGATCTTAATCTCTCTCTCTCTCTCTCTCTCTCACTCTCTCTCTCTCTCCTCTTTCTCTCTCCTCTTTCTCTCTCTCTCTCTCTCCTCTTTTCTCTCTCTCTCTCTCTCTCCTCTTTCTCTCTCTCTCTCTCTCTCTCTCTCAGATTTGTTCATCCTTTTTATAGACATTATCATCTCCATCTTTTAAACCAGATCTTGATATTATTGTATTTCTTTTTTATTTGCTTATGGCTTCAATCGGACTGCTTAACCCTTACCTCTGGTTGCTGAGGGTACTAACTACTGCTCTTCCTTAATTAGGTCCTAATGAACCTTTTCATCTAATCACTAACTTGTGTATGTCAGATAAGGCCAGCATGTTGTTGCTGTTCTTTCTTGCTATTTTTCAGGAAGCTATTTCCAGTTTGACTTTTTTCTCTCTCAGTCCTTTATTTCTGAGCTTATTCTCTTAAAAACTGTATTATATTGCTGTTTTCTTGCTTTATGCTTCAGGCATATCACATATGTATTTATATTAATGAGTGTGTGTGCACATACACACACACATGATTATAGCTAAACTTTCAAAAAGGACAGCCTTTTCAATATATTTTTCAGATAAACTTTCGTTACAATAGAAGAATTTCAGATTTCTTCCAATTTTTCTTTTAGTTTGGATTATTTCATGATTGCTTTCTTTCCTCAATTGTGGTGAAAATACCTAAAATACTCAATTACAATTGTTTTTTGTTGTTGTTTTTTATATATACATATATACCAGTTTAGCTTCATGAAAAATGATGTTAAAAAAAAATTTTAAGAAATAAAAGCGTAAGGCTTTCACCTGTTAAACATTTAAACATGAACATCAGTTGAATTTTACTGATATACCTGCCTCAGAAGATTAATTATTAGATCATTTTTAAAGTTCACAGTTTAAGACGAGTTGTGATGTGGGCAAATCCTACTGAGAAGTAATCCTACCGAGAACATTGATACTGTTCCACTTCTTGAGTGGAACCAGTTCTCTTTATTATGCCACTAGTGACTTTGAAAAGGGCACAAAAGTTACAACGTACCATTCCTATGTTTGCAGTTTCATAACTTTCTGCTATAATTAGTACTATGTATGAATTTGAACAACTAATTTAAAATGAATTGTTTCATAGAAATTATTCTAAAGATGTTTCTGTTTGAGAGTTGACTATTTTGTGAGAAAAGAACTACAAGTTGCAGGAAAATTCTAATTTTACTAACAGCAGTCTTTAAATGTAGGTGTTGTCCTGAATACTTTAATACTTATGTTTTATGATATCTTATATATCCGTATTTAAGTGATTTACTGCTGTGGCAATCCTGTATAGCATTTTTCATTTATATGCATAGAAAATATCAGCTAATCGAGTGAGACCTGTGGTTTGCAACTAGCTCAAAAGTTGGTTGGTCGTTATTACTGCCTTGTATCTTGGCAAAAATACTTAACTCAGTTTTAAATAGATGACTTTACTTGGAAAGCTCAGTTGTAAACAACTGGTGCACTGTAAAACTATGACATTTTTACTTGCTTGCAATGCTGAGTTAGCTTCTTTCATATTTGAAGAAGGATGGGTTCTGCTGTGCAGATTTGTTTTTCTTACTGTGCACAAAGAAAATTTTCAACTGTGCTTGAATGGTCTATTGGGAAAAGGGAACTTCCTGTCATATAGGCATCATTTATATGAAAGTTGAAAAATCATTATTCAATATGGAACTGTTCCTTATATTTTTTCAATAGAATTTAAATTGCCAGTCTATCAGAATTCTTCTTACTCCTCTGCTGTATCTTTATGGATTTGCTCTACTCTTGCAACTGTAAAGAATTGATATTAAAGGTTTACAATAAGATTTTTAATAACTCTTTTGATCTCCATCAGGTACCTTCAATAACCTCTGAAGTCCACCCTAACACTTGTGCTAATTACCAATTTCTATACTCTTAAATGGATAAGAAATTAATTTCTCTTGGATAGTATATTCATTTTTTTTTTATTATTAACTTTTCAACAATTTGTAGTGCTGCTGTTGTTTGTGAAGTCACCCTGCTATACCTACTCAGGGCTAGATGGATTTGGTTGTTGAGAGATGGATTTGGTTGTTGTAGTGCTTATGACAAACTGCTAACTTATCTGGCTGTCAGGCACTCCTCTTCCTTATACCATCAAGTGCTTGCCACTCTGACCAGTTTTAAGCATTTCTCAGCAGGTGGTGTATGGATTGATTGTCATTTCATGTTTTACATTATCTGCCACTGGCACTGTTGTCTCATGCTGTTGTCTTGTCTAGGGTAGTTCCAAACAACAGTTTGTCCAAGTCTTGCATAGCTAATGTTATATATAGCCAAAATTTATTACTTTCTGTCCTAGCCCAGTATTTAGCAGGCTGAAAGGATTGCCTGCTTGATGTAAGGTATATGCAGAATCTGCAATATGCAGCACTGAACTTCTGCCATAGCTCAACATATAGCAGTCGTGCCTCACAACCATGCAGGACCACTGAGAACAGTGAATTCACTACCTTTGTCTTTATGTTGCAGGAGACACAGTGATCTCTTTACACATTGGTTAGGTTGCTCATCACTGAGTGGCCCATATCTAGTTTAAAGGTTTTTTTCTTATCCCCCTGCTTTTTAACTCTGTTACTTTATTTCTTTAATTTTGTTTTACCACCCTTCTCCAACCCTTCTAAATAGCTTATATGCATCTTACTTTACTATTCAGATTTTTTCTTATTGTTTCTTAAATTACCCCCTCCCCCCGATTTGACTTCTATTATTTTTGTATTAATATCAGTGTATTTTTTTTCTTCATATTTTATATTGTTTTAACCGCCAACTTCTTCCTTCTTTGGACCCTCTCCCTCTAGCTCATATAAGCTAGTATTGTTTATTTAGCATTCACTCTACCCTGAATTGTGGCACAATATGGACAGATTTCGGAGTACCGATGAACTTTTATGTAAATATATCAACTTAAAGGATAAAGATATTACAAGGTATATTACAATGGATATTACAATGGACAATACCAAGTGGGCTCTCACTTTTTATCTCTCATGTTTCTCCCTCTTTTACTTTGTTCTTGGTGACTTCTTCTTTGTGATATAATACTTGGGAAAGAATATATTTGCGGCTGAAGATAGCTTTATACCATCCTATCTATCAATTATATACCAATATAATGATGCAATGACTATAAAGCTTGAAACACGTGTACCGCGGAATCCTTTGTGTTCTGTTTTTATTTTTGTTTTTAATTTATTCTTTCACCCCGGCCACAATCCAGCATATACAGACACTTACAATTATCAAGTATTACCTCTAACATTTACTTTACCTATGTATATATATATGTATATGTATAATATATATATATATGTATAATATATATATGTATATGCATAATATATACACACACACACACACACATACACACAGAGGCTTGATGCATTGCTGACATGAAATTCTGAATAGATTTTGTAGATATACAACTTTGGATTTAAAACATTAAAACAAAGAAAAAATATATTTTAATATTCTTTTAAAGCTTGTTACTTAGCTTCTTAATTTTTAACTCAATATTAAATTGTATGGTCTGTTCTTGATGAATCATTTCTTTTTTTATGAAGTGATGGAATAATGCTATCTACACATTTTATACAATTGATTACTCACCTTTAAAACACTGAATTGATTGAATTAGTATATCAAGATCAACAAATTTAATCTCTGGTCTCAAATACACTGTTTTATGAAGAAATATGCCATTGAAATATGTGTTTTCACAACCCCTAAGTGACAAAGATAAAAACATTGAAGTACGCTTAAGGGTAGTATAAAACATGTAGAGGGAAAATAACACAAAGATGGACCATTGTGTGATATCTTAATGCTGGAGATATATCGTTGTACATTTTCAATTATAAGCTTTATATTTAACACATTATGTGGGGACTTTATTATTTATTTATGATTAAGTTTTTGTAGTTGTCTAAACCCAATGAGCCTTGATTAAACAAACCTCTGACCAAAAGTATTCCAACCATGACCCTCTTGTTCAATTTTCAGGACTAGTTTGTTGTAAACTACATTATCTGAGATAGTTGAGAGTCATTTAGGAGAGATCTAGTTGTTATTCTTAGCAGATCAACTATGTAGAGGTTCTGTTGTTAGCATGTTTAACTCTTTAGTTGTAGAGTGAGAAGAGTGACATATCTGCTCAGAGCTTAACTAAAATTCTAGATCACTGGTTCTCAATCTTTTTGATGTGGTGGTGCACTAGAGATCAAGCAAAGAATTTACTAGCACGCATCACACAGAAAGTAAAAGAATTATTAGTGTGACTTTATGTGGAAAATTAGAGGAATAAAACTCTTTTTAAAGTGAGAAATCTTTTGAAAAAAGGAAAGGATACTATTACTTATCTTGTTTTATTCATTACACTTATTAATAAATTTATAACAAAATTATGACTTACACATTTTTAAGGTGCTCAAACATTTCCTAGAGCCTTGAATTATATTCTTAAAAGTCTACAACAAAACTTAGATACATCTTTGACACACTGTTTTGGAACCATTGTCGTAGATCAAAATTAGTTTGTAAGGCAACTTGACATAATTTTTAAGAATTCCTTTGTAAGAATCAGGAATGAGATACATTAGAGTGGTTTAATCTGGTTAGAAGAATACATAGTGTGTTTTAACTACCAACCTATTGAGAAACTTGAACACAGCATTGTAAACTAATTAAGCACTTATGTAATATTCCTGTTGTATCCGCTCTTGACAGCTTTTTATCGCCAGGTGGTTTGGGCCATAAGACATTATATATTACTCTACTTGCTCTCTGTCTTACTGTTATGTCAGACAGTCAAGTAGAATACTTGCTAGAAGTTATGTTATGATTGTAGGAAACCTGAAACATTGGTTGAAAAAGAAATGTGTATGATTAGTTTGGAAAAGATTTGATATTTATGGTTGTGATTTCTGACAAAAATTAAAATGAAAGTCATTGTGAAATTTCTATTTGTTTGCAAGTGCTAAGATTTAATCATTTGTTTTACTACCTTGTTAACCAGGGCTTTACTGATAATGTTTGTTTGGTAAGTTGCTTTATTTTTGGATAACAGCTGTTCTCATGATGAAACTATACTTTCATTATTTCTGCTACTACTACTACTGGTATTTTTTTCTAATAATCACTAAAAAAAAAAAGCACTTTTCTTGTTGAAACTAAATTATTGAAACTCATTTTTCACCTTGGTGGAGTGTTCAGTTCAATGTTTTTGATATTGATATATTTTACTGTTCTTCACAGTTGAAGAACAGGTTGCTGAATATGTTGAATTGTGTGATGATGGAGATGGTGAGACTGATGTTAAATGTAGTATAGAAGGGGAAAACACTATTTCAGTGAGTGTACAAAATCTGGTCTGTGAACACACTGAACATCAAGATCTACTAATGCAATATCATAGTACTATCAACAACACTATATACACATGAAACAGAAGAAAACTGTGACAGTCACTAAAATACTGGATGACTTTCATTGAAGGTGCTTGAGGAAAACACTAAAGACCTGTTAAGCAGTGTCATCATGAAGGCTCAAGGTATGGTAACAGCACCAAGAATGCAACAGTGTGGTCACACCTTGCAGCAGCCAGATCATCAATATATAAGATCATTAAGATAGACACTAAAAGGAGGAAGAAGATGAAGAAGATTACAGGCTGCATGGCATCAAACTTTTCAGAAGCTCCTGAAGGCTGTTAAAAAACATTGGGAAAACATAGGACAACATGTAACCAATCAAGAACATAGCATTGGAGAACTGCTGCCGAATGTGCAAGAATTCACAGAGTAAACTGACTGACTGACTTTTTGACATATATTTTACTGTTCTTGTCAAATATATGTATTTCACTGTTTTTTACAAATAAAATAGAAAATTTACATATCAACATTATACATATTGACAACATTATTGTTGCCAATATTTAAGCAGAGATTTGTCAAATATTTCATAGAGTAGGTAAGTAGTTTGGTATTCCTGTTAAACAAAGTAAGTGATTGGAGCTAGGAGAATGTATTTGTCCAGAAATGAGTGGGATCAAGTTTTGTGTTTCTTGCATTTACCCTATGTGATATATTGCACTTTTTGGGGGGAATGATAAATCACATTTTTGTGGGATGTATGTGGGTATATATGCGTACATCTAAGTATGTATGTGTATATGTGTGTGCATTTATTGGTATATGTGTGTATACATATATTTATGTATGTGTGTATACATACATATATGAGGGGAAGTCAAAATTTATCTGCACTTTCGCCATAACATCTTTATTATTCTTACACTGCCTTCTGCGCATTCTTGCTTATAGTTGGTACTATTATAGTCACGTAATCAATGTTTGAGCCAAATTACGCCATTTTTTCTTTCTGGCTTTACAGTGTAAGCATGGCTGCTCCATTAGCAATGTACATCAAAGAACAAAGAGCAGTGATCTGAGAGATGGTAATGGTGAACTGCTTCACCATTACCATCTCTCCAACTTGCTGAAACTTCTCATCAGTGGTGGAGGTTGACAGGTTTCCTGCTCCCTCTTCATGCATCACGCTTGTCCAGCCACTTTTAAACTTCTTGATCTATTCATACACACTTCTACGCAGTAGTGCACTGTCCCTGTATTGTGTTAAAAGCCTCCAATTAATTTCAGCACCTAACATACCTTCTAATCAGAGAAATCGGATCACTGCTCTTTGTTCTTCTTTGGTGCACATTACTAGTGAAGCAGCCATGCTTACACTGTAGAACCAGAAACAAAAATAGCACAATAAGGCTCAAACTTGGATGACCACAATAGTACCAACTATAAGCACACGTGTGCAGAAAGCTATATGGAATAATAAAGATATGTTATGGCAAAAGTGCAGATAACTTTTGACTTTCCCCTCATATATATATATATATACATACACATTTGCATGTTGTTACTTTTTCTTCTTTTTAACTTTAAACTTATTAATTTTTAATTACATTTTTAATCTTTTAATTAATATCATTTTGATTCTAATTATTTAACAAAATAAATATTCTTTTCATTTTTGATTCAGTAAGAATTATTGCTGCAATTGCTTTATTTATTATTTACCATAATACAATATTTATTATTATTGTTATTATATTATTATCATCTTTATTGTTAACATTATTAGTATTATTGTCATCATTACTATTATTACCAAGGTGGGGAGCTGGCTGAATTGTTAGCATGCCAGGCGAAATGCTTAGTAGTATTTTGTCTACCGCTACATTCTCAGTTCAAATTCCGCCAAGGTCGACTTTGCCTTTTATCCTTTCGGGGTCAATAAATAAAGTACCAGTTGAACACTGGAGTTGATGTAATCAAAACATCCCTTCCTCCAAAATTGCTGCTGTTGTGGCAAAATTTGAAACCATTATTATTATTATTTTCAGTGTTATGTGAACATGGTACAACCAAACAATAGTATACCTTTAACATTGAGTCACATTTTCCATGCAACCATTCCATAGGGCTTGGAATAAACCATTTTCTGTTTTTCTTTCCTACCTGGGAACTTTGTTTCTTATTAACTTGTAATGTTTCATGTCTTTTGTATTTTTCCTTTTTCTATATAGTGTTGTAGTTCTTATTGTTAAAAAGTATACACTTCTATATATGGTCCTTTGTTAATGTACATTGAAGATAACTGCAGCCAACTGCAACTTCATCTGCTCCACTTCAAATGTGATAATACATAGATGTAATAACATGTAATAAATTCCAACAGTGACTCTTACATGTGGTTGCATTAGACGGCTGGGATACTGAAACATTTGTATTTCATGATGTGGCTAACGTTCAATGTGCTGTACATTGTAGTAGCTTGTCTCTGTTTCTTCTTCCTTTGTACTCATTGATTATTCTAACTTACTTCTTGTAACTTTGTTTCATCTGTAACCTTTTAATCTCATGGAGAGTGTACTTTTATTGTTTAAATATTGTTTGTTGCATATGTTTATGAAATTAAGACATTAGATGAATCTGTGCACACACCTCTGTGTGTTGCGTGTGTGACATAGAAAATGTCATCAGTGATATTTCCAATCTATTATACTTTAAGCACAATGTGTATATGCACAAACATACACATATTCCTCTGTGTGCACATATGTATACACACACACACACACACACACATATTGATATACATACACAGTCTATCTTATGTATATAGACAACTGTACAACTGCTGCTGTTGAGTTTAGAGCTCCACATAGATTATCATCACCCAGTCTGCTTCTAGTATAGTGGTTTAGCTACTAGTATACTTACTAGTATTACTAGCATTTATATACAGAGCAAATGTTGGAGAAATTATGATAAACACAAGTTTATATCATTGGATATTCTGATTACTATTGGATACTTAACCACAGTGGACTATCAGGGAACACTATTGCATTATATTACAGAGAACTAAAGAGACTTTAGTTTGGAACATCCAATGTAGAGTTCCAAACAACTACGACGGGGAAATGTACATATGAAGAAATGAAATAAACTTGAGTTTATCATAATTTCTCATATATGCACACATACAAACACATATACACAGACAGGTTGTCCAAGCTTAATTTGACACTTTGTATAAAAAGAAAACATAACATCCCATCCATAAATTAAAGTATTTCAAAATATCAACTAGATTATGGCTGGGAGATAAAAGTTTACTCAAAATAGCTGCCCTTAGCTTCCACCATAACCTCAAAACAACTCCAGAACCTGGTACATGTGTTCCCCATTGTGTCCCGGGTAGATCTTTAAACATCTCCTCAGCCAGAAATTGGAGCTGAAATCAGAATTTCTCTTCTGGCTCTTTCTATACATATGACAAACAGCTGGATCCTGCTGACACACCTGTGGCCTTCCATCAGCAACTGACTCTAACCAGGAATTGACCACAACCCCCAGCAGTTTCATGTAGCCGTCTGAATTGAGCTGGAAGCCCTGTTCATCAGTTGTTGGATACTTGAGCATGCAGATGTAGTGAGAACATATGCTGTGTCCCTGCCTGCTTCCCGTAGCTTTATAATCTCTGTTGCAGCTGTCCCTGTCAAATCTTACAGCCTTTATAGTGTTCATGGAGTATTAGTCATGATGTCATGGGGGTTTAATTTGTTTGACTAAAAGGTGGTGCTCCAGCATTGCTGCAGTCAAATGGCTGGAACAGTAATATAGATATAAGAGATATGTTATGTCATGTTTTGTATTAAAGAATAATCTACAGATGTGGTCCAATTTGTTTGTTGATCAGAAGTTTTTTCCATTTTCTGATAATTTAAATTATATATGATTGTATATTATATATATATAAAGGATAAATTAAACATACCGATATTCTATTAACATTCAATAATTTATTTATATTACAATATTACATTAGATACTGTGAATATAATATATAACATAAAACGTAACATAACATTATATAAATAATTAAAAAAACGGTAAAAGTTCAACAAATTGTTTTGGCTTATATATATATGTTTTCTGATATACATAATCACAGTTCAATTATATGTAAGCCACTTCAGGATAAATCGGTTCAGGAAGATGAAATTCTGTCTGTAAAGGACGGCTAGATTGTAAAAATTAATTCAAATGTCTGTGTTATGAGTGTGAGCATTAATTATTCAATCTTACATCTATTACAATTAAAAAAAAGCAAAAAGATTTTAATGGATGATACAATCAAGTAAGTTCAATCCACAATCATCAAAATTCACTTTATTGTATCTCATATACATACCAGTTGAAACCCTTTTATGTTCAAGATAGTCTCTTGTCATCACAACATACAATAATAATATGTGTGTGTGTACATAAATGTATATAATTAAGTATTTAAGTCTTCTCCTACGTGTAACTGCAACAAAAAATATATAAACAATTACATTTTCAATGCAACAAATCTTTTATCTATTTAAATTAGTTGGTATAAAAATTAATTATTTAAATTAACTATAACCTATACTTATTATTTTCTCGTAGGGATAATTACGTAGTAGGTATGAATAGACACCTAATGAAAATTTCTCTCTTTGTTTACTTAATCTATTGCAGGGAGGATTCCATAATTATTATATTTTAGGCTACAGCAATGGAAATCGAATTCACTCATTTTTTAGGGGTAACCAGATTTGAATTTACTTTAAGAAATTATTATTCACACACCATGGAAGGGAGAGTTTAGTGAATCAACAGAAAACATCGATACAAACCAAATAAGCAACAAGCAATGTTCCCTATGAACTAATCTATATTATTATTTACAAAATGCGGGACCATATATGGTGTAGATCTAAACTTTATCAATACTTTTAGAAGTAAGAAGCAACATTGTTGTAAAAAGAATACTATTTATAAACCATACAATACTATAATAATTATTATTTTGGTTATTAAATTTATTTAGTAAGTCAAAATGAAACTATTTTTTATTATCATATATATATATATATATACACACACACACACACACACACACACACACACACACACATACATTTTACATACATATACACTGACATACACATACATACATATTATACCCTCTTTTAGCATGTTGGGAGGTTTACCACATGCAAGGAAACTCTGAAAGAATATCTGCAGTGGCTTTGCAAGAGCCTTTTTACATGTCTTTAAGGGAACAGCTGGGAGTCCATCTAGGCCTGTTGCTGAGCTTGATCTCATCTCATCAATGGCCGATATTACCTCCTCTTCTGTTATGTCAATGGTTGCCTCTTTTCCGAATAGATTCCTTACATTGACAAACTCCTTCGGCTTGTTTATTTGCATATTTTCCAGTGGAGAAGTGAAAACACTTTGGAATTGTTTGTTTAGTGCTTCACTTATCTTCCCCGAGTCTGCAGTCAGTGAGCCATTTTTACCACATAGTGACCCTTTCTTGTAGAGTTCTGAGGCAGACACCTTTACTAACATGTAGAAGGTTTTAGGATTTCTTTTTATATTTTTGACTGCCCAGGTTTCTCTTTCTTCTCCTTTTTCGTGGGAGATTTTGAGTTTATTTTCTATCTTGAACAGTTCCTCTGTCAGGTGAAATTTCACCCTGTCATTAAGGTATTCGTTTAAACGATTCGAGATCTTTATTCTCTGCCACATTTGTATTCTCCTGCCTCAAGGAATGATGTTTTTGTGTGTATTGGATCCCTTCTCTGTGACATATTTCATATGTATCATATATATATATGATTCTATATATGTGTATATATATATGTGTGTGTGTGTATATATATATATATATATATATATATATATATATATATATAATATGATTATACAGGGGTTGGACAAAATAATGGAAACACCTAACATCATAATTTTGAAATATCTATAAAACCATCTAATGCTTGTTTATTTTTATCTTTTTTTGATTTATAGTTAGTGTTGCTTGATATGTTTGGCTAAAATTGCTGTTTCTTTTCAGATATCATCAGAAAAAGGTAATTAAAATTCCTTAGAATGACATATCTATCAAACTTTAAAAGCGGTCAAATTGTTGGTGCTCATATGGCAGCCACTAGCATAACAAAAACAACCAAAATGTTTTGTGTATCAAGAAGTACTGTCTCGAAAGTAATGACAGCCTTTGAGAAAGAGGGAGAAATCTCGTTGAAACAAAACTCTGAAAGAAAACCAAAACTTTCAGATAGGAACCATCGAACTCTTATACGAATTGTTAGAAAGGATCACAAAAGTACAGATCCCAAAATTACTGCAGAGCTTAATGACCACCTAGTGAACCCAGTTTCCATAGAAACTGTTCGCCGAGAGCTACGCAAAGCCAGATTATGGTTTCCTTTTCTCTGGTTCTGAATGTTCTTAGGATCCATCCAGCCAGTCATCTGCACTTAGTCTCCATCCTGATAATGTGCACTTCGAAAGAGGTATCAGCGCTCATGTCGATACCTAGGTCCCTCACTGATTTAGGCTCTGAGATAGTAATTCCCTGTGGACTAGTGGATCCTGTAAGTTTCATATTCAGTTTTGGATGCTGGTAGCGCAGGGCTTGGAATGTTTCAGCATTAAACTGCAGATGTGCAACATTGTTGGGGTTCTGTATTTTCTGTGAGACTTTCATATCATTTGTGTAGGTAACAAGGGTGGCTATCTGGGCAGTTGAGGGTATATATGAGAGGGCCACTATGAAAAGCAGTGGTCCCAAGACAGTGCCCTGTGGAAAACCACTCACTATTTGTCTTTTCATTGAGCTGGCTCCATTGGCCACTACTGTCTGACTTCTATCTTTCAGAAAGTCATGTAGCCACTCTCCAAATTTTCCAGCTATGCCGAGATCACATAGTTTGTGGCATATCATACTATGATCCACTTTATGAAAAGCTTTTGCAAAATCAAGGTATATTATGTCAACATTTGAGTTGTTGAGTAACTGCCTTAACACCCAGTCATAATGTTGTAAGAGCTGGGTCATGCAGCTCCTACATGGTCAAAAGCCATGCTGGGTATCACTCAGCAAATTATTTTCTTCAAAGGAATATGATTAGTTTCCCTCTGACTATCCTTTCCATTACTGTGCTGATGTGTGAAGTCAGAGAGATAGGCCTATAGTTTTTGGCATCTGCTCTGCTTCCCTCTTTATGGATTGGGTATATTATTCCCTCCTTCAGCTTGCTTGGCAGTCTGTCATTTGCAAGAAAGCTCTGGAAGAGAATCTGGAAGGGTTTTGCCAGGGCATGCTTACACAATTTGAGGAGGATTGCTTGGAAACCATCAGGACTGGCAGTTGAGGTTGCGTCCACCTCATCTATGGCTAGTAGTATATCTTCTTCACTAATGTCAATGTATTCCATTGTAACTGCCTCGCTGTTTATAAGTGAGGCGGCTAAGAAGTCCACTGGTTTGTTCACTTGTCTGTGTTCCAACGGAGTGGTAAAGACACTTTTGAACTGGTCATTCAGCACCTCACTGATCCTGGTTGGACTATCTGCGAGGGAGCCATCCCAATGGAAGAGGGGTCCTATCTTGCAGCGTACTGGGGCTGTTTCTTTCACGTAATGAACGAAGGCCTTTGGGTTTGACTTAATGTTTTTTATAACCCAGGCTTCTTTGTCTGCTCTCTCTCTCACAAGATTGTTGCAGGCTTTTTTCAATCTCCATCAGTGTTGTTTTTAGGCAGGACCTTTCGCTTCTTTTGGCATGTTGGTTGAGGCGATTTGCAACCTTCATCCGTCATCTCATGAGGATCCTCCTCTCCCTTGGAATCTTGTTCCTATTTGTTTTGGCCTTGTGCTCTGGGACATACTTCTGGCATATGGCTTGCACAACAGACATGAAATATTCTAGTTTCATTCTAGTGTCTGGTGTGGAGAGACATTTCAGCCAGTCTGCTTTGTAGAAGTTCAGATTGGAGAGATTTTGAGTGCTTCCTTTAGGCTCTACTAGCAGCTAAGCCCGGTTTCACCCGGTCAGAGAGCAACGCGAAGAGAGAAACAAAGACATAAAAAAGAGGAAGAAGTGGATACAAAGTGGTGTTTGGGTGACGGATCTTGGTAGAAAAAAAAGAATGTCATGGTGAATTAGTAAGGTGAGCAAAGCAAGACTGGACTTACGTGGGCTGGCAGGACGATGAAAAAATTGCGGAGTTGAAATTGGAGCAGTTGAAGTTGCCATTGTTATAATTGGAGTGCCTCTTGGTAGACAACATTCTTCGTCCTTCCCTCGGGTGCACAAATAGAAAGACCATAGGGACAGCCAACGTACAGTTATGTGTGTGAGAATACTTGCTCTGTCGGATTCAAACCAACCGCTTGCACTGATTGTCCCTGCGCCTTATTCATTGTCATGGGAAATTGCATCTGTTTAAACTTGTAGGTCGTATCGGAGTGGGTAAGGGACATAGGAGTTATAAGTATGTCTTAGCCAGCAGCCGGTTCATTCAAGATTGTTGCCTACAGAACTCGGGAGCACAATTTTTTGATAATCATCCGCATACCATTGCACATTATTGGAGCATCTAAATTCCTTAGCAGCATGATTGGTGCGCCAACTTTCAGATGCAGTTCGTGAGCTGGTAGTTCTGCGGGTCCCCCCTTTTGTCAGATTTGTCATGGGCCGGCCAGTCTATCTCAGATACATGGGAAGCTGGATTTAATTTTTCATCAACACAGGGGAGCCGAAATAAATTTTTTCAATGTCCAAGGGAAGCCAAATCGCGAAAAAGGTTGAGAAATGCTGATCTATAACGATGGTTTTTATTTAGGCACATCGTAAAAGTAATTATAATGAATTGCTTAATATAAAGAAAAGTATGTTTTTTCAAGCAAATACAGTTAGAAAAAATATTTACCATTTCAAGTCATCACTAAAAACAAAGCTCATCAATTTTTGAATGAAATAATAATTTTATTCTTTTATTCTAAGTTGTAAATTTTGCCTGAGAAATAAAGCAAATAATCACCAAATGCATTGTTAAAAATCTGCAACTCGATAGCAAATATCTCCAAATTGATTAGAAAAGCATAAATTTAATAATAACAATGTTTTTGAGATTCCGGTTCGAATGACATGAGTGTTTTTGTTTCACTTTTGACACATAATACTTAAATAGTGGAGGAGATATGATTTTGCTGTGTGTTGGAAGTATGCAAGAAGTTAAAAAAATTTTGACTAAAACACAACTAGGACCCTAAGTAAGGCATGTGTAAAATTTGAATGAAATTGGTTGTGTAGTTCTGGAGTTTTAGGGATTCACACAGACACACACACACAGACATTCTCAATTTTATATATACATAGATGTCTCTGGCTACTTTCAGCCCAAACATAGCTCTATTATGTTGTGATCCGAGGCTAATGTCGGCGTCACTTTCACATCATGAACAATGTCCATATTGTTCATGAAGCAGAGATTCAAAATGTTATTTGCCCTAGTTGGTCTGAGTACGACTTGCTCCATGAATAGGGCATTGGTGAGGTTGAGCAGGGACTCCAGCTGTGCTTGTTTGCAATGAGTCATTCCTGAGAGGTCTTCAGGCCATTTAACGTTGACGAATTTGAAATCACCCATAAGAAATATGCTCACATGGTGTTCCATTTTCATGAGGATTTCTTTAATTCTTGTGAGGCAGTCTTCAAACTTGCCTATGTGGTTTGGAGCATCCAGTGAGCAATATGTATTGCATATGACTATATTGTGTTGTCTTATGTATACAGTTAAAATGTCACATACTGAATTTGAGTATGACAGTAACATCTGGAGTGTGAGGTCATCACAGATGTATGCAGCAACTCCACCATGGCTCCTTTCCCCTCTGTCTGTTTGCAGTATGGCATATTTTGGTACGTGTACTTCTGCATCGTCTATATCAGGGCTGAGGTGAGTTTCCATGAGTGTTATGCATAGGGCTTGATTGCATGCAGCAAGGTCTCTCAGGAAAAAAATTTTGCATTTATTATGATGCAACAGGCCCCCAATATTTAGTAAAAATATTGACATAACAACTGTGCAGGAGTTAAGAGAGGCCATCGTGTGTCTGTTGACTGTGGTGGGCAAGGTTCTTTGTTTGCGCTTGGTGTAGCCAGGTCAGCTGCTGCACAATCTTTTGTGCCATGCACAAAAAAGACTCTTGCCCAGCTGCTGCCTTGCACATAACCTCTGAAGAGCACACTTCTTTTGTATATTTTTTTTTGGAGACAATTAGTATCTTTCCTCAGGGAAGTTTTTCTCCTTAAAGCCTCTGTAGTTTTGGTGGGGTCTCGGGTGAGAAAACCGGCAGTTTTTGCTATCTTCCCCATGCCAATATTTGCCTTACAGGTAGAAATTTGCAGGTCCTTGAGTGCCCTCCAAATTTCTTCTCTCCTCTATTGTTTTGGATTGCATTGGATCCTCCATGGGGTTTTCTGTTTTTTGTTTGGTGGGTTGGGGTTTCAATTTTGGTTATTTCATTTTTGTATTTTCCTTTTTCTCCTTTTTTTTTCTTTATGTTTGTGTTCGTGTTCTGTTCTTTCTTGTGGTGGGAATTTCTTTCCTCTGGTTGTCTAATGGAGTGAGGATTCCGTTCCTTTGTAGGACCACTGGCACAAAGAGGCTTCTGGTTGCTGCTTCCTTGGATCCCCTATCCTTTTCTGTCTGGTTGTCCACAGGGGTGGGGGATGTATTCTTTTGAGAAACCACTGGATCAGAGAGACCACTGGGTTTTGTTTCCTTTTCTCTATCCTTATCAACGTTGCCGCAATAGTTTTCCATTATGACATCCAAGGTGTCAATGTATTGTCTCATAAGCATATAGGATTGAATGAATTCATAGCATGGGTTGGACGATTTGACTGAGTACTGGCAAACCAGATGGTTGCACCAGGCTCCAATATATATGATGACCTTGCACTAATTGCTGAGTCACTATCAGAACTAGAGAAGTTTCAGGTGTGGAAGCAGGGACTAGAATCGAAGGGCCTTAGAGTCAACCTAGCTAAAACCAAAGTCCTAATAAGTAGGAAGGTAGACAAAACACAAACCCCTTCAGGTAGATGGCCCTGCTCAATCTATAGAAAAGGTGTAGATAGAAACTCTATAAGATGTACCCAGTGCAAGCTATGGACACATAAGAGGTGCAGCAATATCAAAGGCAGGTTAACTAGGAAGTTAGTTTTTATATGTGGCAGATGTTCAGGTGCAATAAACACTGAAAATGTGCAGAAAACACCTTCTGACTCATTCCAGGGAGAAAAACTAGACGTAGTTGATAGCTTCCAATATCTGGGTGACCAAGTTAGTAGTTGGGTTGGGTGCGCTGAAAGTGTAGCTGCTAGAATAAGAATAGCCTGGGCAAAGTTCAGACAGTTCTTACCTCTGCTGGCGACAAAGGGACTCTCACTCAGAGTAAGAGGCAGACTGTATGACGCATGTGTACGAACAGCCATGCTACATGGCAGTGAAACATGGGCCGTGACTGCTGAGGACATGCGTAAGCTCACAAGGAATGAAGCCAGTATGCTCCGATGGATGAGTAATGTTAGTGTGCATACCCGACAGAGTGTAAGTATCTTGAGAGAAAAGTTGAACCTAAGAAGCATCAGTTGTGGTGTGCAAGAGAGACGATCGCGCTGGTATGGACATGTGGTGAGAATGGATGAGGATAGCTGTGTGAAAAAGTGCCACACCCTTGCGAAGACCTGTTGGGGCAAGCGAAATCGTGATGTTACCTGTACCAGTGGAGCACTAAGAGCACAGTCCGAGCGTGATCGTTGCCAGAACAGCTATCTGGCTTCCGTGCCGGTAGCACATAAATAGCACCATTTGAGCATGATCGTTACCAACGTTGCCTTCCTGGCACGTGAAAAGACATTCGAGTGAGATCGTTGCCAGTGCCGCTGGACTGGCTCCTTTGCAGGTGGCACGTAAAATACACCATTTCGAGCATGGCCATTGCCAGTACCGCCTGACTGGCCTTCGTGCCAGTGGCACATAAAAGCACCCACTACACTCTCGGAGTGGTTGGTGTTAGGAAGGGCATCCAGCTGTAGAAACTCTGCCAAATCAGATTGGAGCCTGGTGTAACCACCTGGTCCACCAGTCCTCAGTCAAATCATCCAACCCATGCTAGCATGTTAATCGGACGTTAAATGATGATGATGATGATGAATTATATGTATATAATTGTATGTGTGTATGTGTATATATATATATGTGTGTGTGTCTATATATATATATATATATATATATATATATATATATATATATATATATATATATATATATATACACACACACAAGATATACATGGGTTGGACAAAATAATTGAAACACCTTAAAATTTCATGCAAATTTATTTTAATATGGTTTAGCACCACCTTTGGCAGTAGCTGTGGTTTGAATTCTATGAGGTATTGACTCATGCAAAGTTTGAATTGTTTCCAAAGGAATTTTTGTCCATTCTTCAGCTAAAATAGTCTTCAGTTCTTGTAGTGACAATGGTGCAGGGTATCGAATCCTTACTTCTTTTTCTAAAATGCACCATAAATGTTTAATGATATTGAGATCTGGGTTCTGTGGTGGCCAGATAAGAAGTTCAACTTCACTAGAATGTTCCTTGTGCCATTCAGTAACAACTTTCCCTCCAGAAACAGTTCCGCAACCATAGGATGAATTTTTTAGTTAAAATACTTAAATAGTTTTGACTATTAATTCTGCCATGAAGGGAAACCCTTGGGCCAACGGATTTCTAAGATATAGCCTCCCATCCCCCAGATCATCACAGATCCTCCTCCATGTTTTATAGTTGGAAGAAGTCAGTCTGGGTCAAATCTTTCGGCTGTCTCTTCATCTATACTCTACCCATGGTCGGAAATAAGGCGAAGGATGACTTGTCCGAGAAAATAACATTCTTCCACTGTTCTAGGGACCAATTCTGTTGGTTTTTCATCCACTCTAAACGCTTTGCAACATTTGTTTTTGAAAGTAGTGATTTTCTGATTGCAACCCTCACTTGAAATTTGGCTTTGTGCAGCTCCTGATGAACAGTTTTTGTGGAAACTGGGTTCTCGAGGTGGTCATTAAGCTCTGCAGTAACTTTGGGAGCTGTACTTTTATGATCCTTTCTAACAATTTGCGCAAGTGTCCAACGATCCCTATTTGAAAGTTTTGGTTTTCTTCCAGAATTTTGTTACGACAAGAAGGTTTTTCCCTCTTTCTGAAAGGGTGCCATTACTTTCAAGACAGTACTTCTTGATACACCAAACATTTTGGCCGTTTTTGTTATGCTAGTGCCTGCCATACGAACACCGTTAAATTGACCTCTTTGAAAGTCTGACAGATCTGTCAATTTAGTGAATTTTTATTACCTTTTTCTGATGATGTCTGAAAAGAAACAACAACATTAGTAAAACAAATTAAGCAACACAAATCATAAAACACAAAAATAAAGAAGCTTTTGACAGTTTTATAGATATTTCAAAATTATTATGGTAGGTGTTTCCATTTGGCGTAAGGAAGGGCATCCAGCTGTAGAAACTCTGCCAAATCAGATTGGAGCCTGATGTAGCCATCTGGTTCACCAGTCCTCAGTCAAATCGTCCAACCCATGCTAGCATGGAAAGCGGACGTTAAACGATGATGATAATGATATATAATTATGCATATATATATATATATGTGTGTGTGTGTGTGCTTGTGTATGTATGTGTATATAATTATATCAAAACAAGCAACAAGATATCCAGAGGTGATGCAGTACAACTGTTTCAAGCAGCTCTATTTAATGGAACAATGCAATCATTACATCAATTTAAATGCAGAGCTATCCTCAGCTGCATAAATAAATAGAATTAATTTAGTCAGTCGGACACATTTGTATAATCTTACTTAAATCCTCTAAGAGGGTAAGAAGACAAAGTCCATGCTGTTTTCACTTCAGCTTAGAAGCTACTAAGACATCAGGAAAAAAAAGAAACTTGTTAGGGTTCTAGCTTGTCACAGATTTTTGGGTCAGTTTTGATTTATAGTCTTGTTTATCAAATCTTTGTATATCAAAATCTAAGACTATAGAGCAGTGTCTGTTAGGAAAGGGCATGAAGGAGTTGAGAGAATCACAGTGGTTATAGTTATAAAACTTGTCAAGATTATTTAGAAATAGTATAAAGTAACTGGCTAAAATGAGGTTTGGTAAAGGAAGATCTTAAAACAAGCTGTTAATTACCAGTTATGGGGGCAAGACTCTAATAAAACCAATGATGATAATACAGAGGAACTATTTATCAAGGTGTACTATAGTTGAATGATTTAAACAATATTTTTATAGTGTATAAAGATAGAATTTAGAGTTATCAAGAAAAAATATTAAGAAAATATTATAACCAAAAAGGATAAATTTTTGAATAATTTTGAGTATATACCAAAATTTACAATAGAGAGAGAAAAAAAATTACATAGAATTAGTTTAATATTTATTCATTATACTTAAATATTTACTTATTAGGTGGTATCTATGAAGAATTGATCACTGGCTTTTAATAAAAGAATACTGGGGCAATAGAACATGCTAACTATATAATAATTATAATCTAAGAGGTATATTATAAGTTGTGAAGTTACCGGTGCTGTTATATATAAGCTAATATAAATTTCTAGGGATACAAATATTAGGTTTACTTACATAAAAGCTATTATAAAAGTAATAATATGATCAGTAGGGTAGAACGTTATAGAAAGGAATAAATAGTTTAATCACTAAAAACCAAGGTGAAGTATATATACCTTATTATCATCAAAAGAGAAGAGAAGATTATATAGAATTTGTTTAATAATTTAATCATTTAAACTAAAATTATTTATTTATTAGGTAGTATCTATAAAGACTGATACTTGGTATTTACTAGAAGAATATTGAAGCTATGGAACATGCTAACTATATATTAATTATAAACTGAGAGGTGTAATATAAGTTTAAAAAGTTCCCAGTATTACTTGATTATGACATACAATTACCCTTATGTTTAAGTCTAAAAGAGGAAAAATGATTATAAAGAAGTTTTTTCATATTAATCCAACATCCAATATATATATATATAAAGTTACCAGTTATTGTTATGATTGTACATTTATAAATTACATTCTGGGTAAGACATCGGCCTAATAATAGACAGTGGGATCTAACTCTACAATTGCAACTAGGAGAATTACTACTATTAATATTAGTATTATTGGTGTTCATGTTGTTATTATTATTACTAATATCATCACTATTATCATTAGTCCTACTACTACTATTAGGTGTGTTAAGTTCATGTCTGCTATTATCTATCTCCACTTCAACTTCAACAGGCATATCATTAATTTCTATGCTAGGATAGCACCAGAGCTACAATCTATATTGTGTATATTATAAGTGTATATATATATATATATATATATATATATATATATATATATATATATATATATAATTATATAGGCGCAAGTTTGCTGTGTCATTGAGGTAGATCCGTCCACCCCCATTAATGGGGACAAGAGCTAGATTTAAAACACTGGAGGATGATGATATAATTATACATATGTATGTAATTATATAAGTATATAATTATATGTATATATATATTTATTGGCTAAACTGGCAATATGACCATCCCCAAGTACAACAACATATATATATAATTTTATATTCTTTTTATTTGTTTCAGTCATTTGACTGCGGCCATGCTTGAGCACTGCCTTTAGTTGAGCAAATCAACCCCAGGACTTTTTCTTTGTAATCCTAATACTTATTCTGTCAGTCCCTTTTGCCGAAATGCTAAGTTACTGGAAGATAAACACACCAGCATTGGTTGTCAAGCGATGTTGGGGGACAAACACAGATACATATATACGACAGGCTTCCTTTAGTTTTCTACTACAAAATCCATTCACAAGGCTTTGGTCAGCCTGATGCTCTTGTAGAAGACATTTGCTCAAGGTGTCACATGGTGGGACTGAACCCGGAACCATGTGGTTGGTAAGCAAGCTACTTACTATGCAGCCACTCCTGCGCCTCTGTATATAGGTATATATATAATCATATATATATATAATCGTACATACATACACATAAAGGTGACTGCTCCATCTTTACAGATAATTACTATCTTGTGCTTCCCCATGAGTGGCATTTCTGACTTTCTATCCATGACTTCTCAATTGACTGTTCAATTCCATTGCAGTTCTATATCATTTAAAGATGTCAGACAAAAAAGTATGGCTTACACTGTTTTGATCAGGCCATTTGTTTGGTAATTTGAAATGTTTTTGACTTGAAGATGAGCCTTCTTACTGGTTTGGTCTGCACACATTGCCACTCTCCCATTGATATAGTGCTTTCAGTAGATTGAATGACACATGAGGTCACCATAAAGATGCATTTGTATGTTATTGGGTTAGTGTTATAAATGCTTGTTCAGCACAAGTACTGCACTTTGAGTCTCTGTGATTCGTATCAAGTGGCAGGCCAAAGTGTGATGGAACCTTAGCTGTTGTTACAGCAAGCATTCCATCACTCCTGTTGGCTTTATGTGGCACTTACTCAAGTGCTTTCTATGTGACTCTGGCATGAGTGCTTTATATATATCTGTACATATATACATGTATGTATTTATATTTGTTAACATATATATGTATATACAGATACAATGCTTGAAGTACTGTTGTTTAGAAATACCCAAAACTAAAATCTTCTTGCTGAATTAAGTGTGAGGAGTGGTATAAAACTAGTGTATGTTAATATCTAATATGATTAAACAAGACATCAAACAGTTCATCATACCATAAAATATACTGTCAATATAGCTTAAAATTATATCCACATTAAATGTCTACAACTGAAAATACTCTTGAATGAGAAATGAACGATTAGATAGTGTAATGTGTTTCATTGCTTTAGTATCGTTAGTTCAATGCAGTATCTACAGACAATTCAAAAAAGAATGTTTGTTTTTTAAATATTCACATTAACTGTGTTTCATGTTTTAACTATACTTTTTATCTGTTTGAATCTCTTAAACCCATTACCATTCCTCAACATTTATTTCTGATAGCGAAATTTTCTGGCTTACTCAACCATTGAGGCAGATCTGCCTATAGATGTCTGTAAAATAATATAATTCAGTACTGGACATCGTGTTCAGTATGTACCTGTCAGGAATTGCTGAGATTTTAGGGGTGGTTTAATTTTCAATTTTTTTTTTCCGGCTTAAAATATTGGTGTTTAATTTATCCTGGTTAATAAGAACTGGTTTTCTAACAAGAATTTTTTGTTGGTTTTGTTTCTTCTTAGAGACATGTCTATTGATGGAATTCTTTTCTTATTTGTATCTGTTTAAGTTGGTCTGTTTAAGTTACTAACAAAACTTGTGCCGTTTTACCAACTCTTAGAGTTTAATTAAATATCTGCCTTTATCTTGCTTGGTAATACAGACAAACAGAAACACAAACTATATGGGCTGCCAGATTTAGTGTGGGTACCAGGTAATTATATTTTTATAACTCTCTCACCTGGCTTCTGTTTGTCTTTTTGTTCTTAATCACCTGTTTTATTTTATTGTTGTTCTGTTTCAGACATTTCTGAAAAATAACGTTTTTTTTTTTGTCTCCATTATTGACTGGTTATTTTGTGATATAGTCATCTTATATAGATTTTTACTGTGCACTCTAATGTAAATCATTCTAATTAATCATTTACTAAATTTTGTTTCTTAAATATTTCTGTTAATTCTTGTGTTGATGAATAAGTTAATCTATAAAGAAAGTTAGTATTTGCATGGATTATACTTGTCCATTCCTAAGTGTTTCTTCAGTGTATCTTTGTGTGGGTGTCCAGTGCCTGTCTATGTTATCAGTATTTCGTTGTTCTATTTTCCCAAGTTGTTAGTTTTCCATACCTTTTTGTTTTTTTATTCCTGTATGTGTCGCTCTTCAGGTAGGTTTCATGTGTGTCTGTTTTCTTCTCCTGCCAGTTCGCAGCCAGTCGCCTTCTGATGGCAGTGAGGGCACAGGCGATGAGCTTCTCGTTAGAAGGAAACCTCGTTCTTTTAAAAAGAAATGTCGCTCTCCAACAATGGAGAGCAGTACATGCATCGTTAGTCCACCTTTATCAGACAGTGATAATGTAGGCTCGCCTCCCCGTAAGTACGACTAAACAGTTTATTGCCAACAAACATGTTTTGTTGGATACACATCAATCATTGCGCTAGTGGTTTTTTTCGTTACGTCCAGACACGCTTTATAAACTCTATTTTAATATTATTTTTACTTTTGTGTCCATGTTTTTATCAAGTGTTTGAAGTATTTTTAAAAATTTGTTTCATTTTGTCGTTCCCCCATGTATGTTGTGAATTATAACTCCCTTTTTATTTTGTTTTGAATAATAACAAGTTCTTTATATCTATTATATTAAGATAATTATTTATTTTTTAAAAAATCTAGCTATTTTTGCCATAAAAACAGTTTCGGTTCTTGTTGTTACAGATGGGTGTCTAGCTATATTTCAACATTCTCAGTATGTTCATATAAGATTCTCTCTTTCTCATACATACACCTTGTGTATTTAATAATATGCTACTGACCATGGCAATAAGTAAGAAAGAAAAAATGCATGAAGAAATTGACCCATTCTTCATTTTAATTAATTTAGAATTTCCAAATTAATGTAAGTGATACTTTTTTTTTTTTACAGTTGAATGGCTTCTTTTTTTCTTTTTTCTTTTTTTTTCTTTTTTTTTTTTTGATAAACACTTAGATTCCCCCTCCCCTTGTTGAGTCTAAATCATACCATGGTCAGCTTTGACTTTCATCCAACTTATGGTTCAATAAAATAAGTATCATCTGCAACCAGTTCCATTGATTAATTGCTTTCTCTTATAAACATTGCCCTAGTTTATGATGAAACAAGATAAAATGTTGTTTCATAAGAATGATCACTATTATTTCACGTCTTTTCCCAACAAAACATTTTCATTTGAATTAAAATTAAGTTTTAATTTTATTTTGATTCTAATTTAGGAAAAATAATATTAACAATAGTTTCCAAAGTAAAAAAATTGCATTTTAATATTAGTCTTTTTTTTTTTAGCTTGGCCATTAGATGGCATGCTTATTTTTTTCTGGTTACAGTCAGACAGTCAGTCTTTCTTCTCCCCCTGCCTAGTATTTATTGTTGAAGCAGATATCAAGCATTATCTCACATGCTATAATAGTATATCAATGTTACAAAATATCATTCCTGTGATTGAATTTAATCATTAGCATTTCTTAATGCTTTCTGTTTCAGCCATTTGCTTTACAGTTAGCTACTGTGATATACTGCTGCAAATTGCATGTTTCTTTTTAATTTGTCATTTTTTTAATATATATTCTTTCATTGGGGGCTTCTTTTTACTGTTGGGAAATATCTTTGTTTATTGTTTTTGCTTCTTGTTCATTTTGTTGCCAAGCTGAGCCTTTATACTACTTTTGTTCTGCTTTGTTAGACTTATGCATTGTTTTTATGCAGGTTCCATTGTTTTGTTTTTACTTTTCTAAATTGTGTAATTTAATTCTTGTTTCTTAAATAGTTAAGTTTGTAATTATATTCATAATATATAGTACTAACAATATTAACACACATGTTTTATTGTCAATCTAATAAAGATACTCTTTACATTGCTCTAAAATAAACAACTCTAAAAATATATATCAACTTATGAATTTTGTTTGTATGCCAGCAACACATAGCTAATGTATATTTTCAAATGTAATAACTGTGCAGTCAAGTGCTCTGTTCCCTACTCATAAATAAAGCACATAATTCTGATGATTCAGTTTGCCTGACAGCTTGGTTGAGTGGTTGGCAATAAGAAGGACATTCAGCTCTAAAAACAATTTACTCCCCTGAATGGAAAATATCCTACACATTGTAACAGTGAAAAATGGATTTAGAATTGCTAAACAGAAATCAGAAAACATTTGTTATTGCCAGTGACCTCTTCAATCTCAGTATGTCTAGCATATAATGATCTATTTTCACTTTTAAGATTCAGAACCAATTATCTGAAAGAACTATTTAGTTTAATAACATCAGCTGTTGTGGTTTATTTGTTCAATTAAATAGTTAATTATATCCATTTCTTTAAATTCTACTCCTCATAGCGTTTTAGAGATATCTAACATACTGTTTATGTATGCCTACCAATTTTAGAAGCTCTGGTAAAAGCAGTTGATTAGTTTATCTGTTATGAATATCGAAGAAATTTTCAGGAAAACAATTCACACTTAAATGACAGTTAAATTACTCTCTATTGTAATGAGTTTGTGCAGAACTTCTCGCTCACTCTCTCAACATTTTTGTTTTTAACTTTTTAGCATTCAGATTACTATCAAATATAATGCTTATTTATTCACATTGTTTTGAATTAATCATGCATTATCTCATAGCTTCAAGATTTGAGTGATGTGTTTGTTTCTTTTTAGAATGACATTGTAGGGTAGGTGTGAAAGGCTGGATTAAACCAGTTTGGGCATAAAATGGGCAGAATGTTTTGGCCTGATATGGCCGCTGTAAATGGTAAAGGATTAAGTCAACATTGTTGGTGTTAAGGAAAACAACCTATGACAACACTAGATACTTTATAGCATCTACTTCGCTACTTCATTTTACCTTAAGTTCACTTTACACTAATGTTGTATTTTAAAGTTATATATAAGTATCAATTAGATCTTTGATTGACTTAATCCACAGTAGCCTATTCCTTTCAAAACGCAAGTTTATACATATGCTTTTAACAATAACTGTGTGATGATACATAATTATGCACACTTGCATTTAAAGGTATATTTTCTCACATACACATACATAAATAGTATATTTTTTTTTTCATCTTAATATTGCTTATAAATTATATAAATCTTGACCCTAATAATAAATTCTGTAATGGAATGTTACTTTTTACAGATCGCTATGAAGAAAATTTATATGAAACAATTTGTCCCTTAGATGACTACAATCAAGGTACACTTTCAAAGGTAAAAATTAACATTATTTCATAACTTAAACTAACAACTACTAACATGTGTATGTATACATGTGTGCATACATATGTTTTCCCTTAGAATATAAATATACCTGAAAAACTCACATGATATTACTGAGAATCCTCAGTATTTATGTCTAGGTGTCTTATTCATTTAGAATTGGTAAACTCCATAATCTTCTTCCTCTCTCTCTCTCTCTCTCTCTAATTAGGTTGTGCATTCAGGGATAAGCCAGTCATGCTACAGCTTGGAGCCTCACAATCTGCTGAGGACTCTTAATTAAAAAGCATATGTGTTTTTAATTTTTGAGAGTCCTTCTAGTATAATTTTATAGCAAAGACCCTCCAAACTTTGTATAGTCCAAACTTGAGATCTGACACTGAGTGTGTCAAAAAATTAACATCACTATTTTAAAAAATCAGTATCTCTATTACCACCACCACCACTACTGTTGTACAGTTTCCTCTGCTATTCACGATATATGAAAGTGTTGAACATTAAGGGGTAATTCCTTTGTTGAAATGCTTTTCTGTGGATTCTGTTTTTTGTTTTCTCATTCATTCACCTATGTTAGCATCATTGTATATTTGTTCATGTAGAAAGGGAAAACTTGGTCTCAAATACACCATTGTATAGCCATTAGAATACATTTAACCCATTCAACTATGAACCAAAGGAGTGGACTATGCAGTTACTCAGCCAGCTGGAAGTAGCAGCTAAATTATGCTCAAATCACACCTTACCATCTTAAAAGTAGAAATTAGATATGTATCCTTAGTAATGTAGTTATGTATTCAATATAAAAACAGGATTACCATGACTTGAATGCCTTTCATCACAGGGCTGTTAAATCAACAACCACCTTGCAACTATGGACAGAGGTGATTTTTTTAATTATAAAAAAAATTAAATTGTGATGATAAACCTTCCTGCTACCTGACAATATTTCTAATATAGACATGAATACCTTTGGAACACAACATTACAGATATTAAGTTTAGTATGGCATTTGTACAGGGACTTCACAGCAACCAGAAGTTGTCTATTAATTCTAAATTCCCTTTTGTCACCCTTTTTAAAAATTAGGATGTTCATGTTCTGGTAAATAGTGCTAGGTCAAAACCTTTCAATGCAGGTGCTAGATTTCAACAGGGGTACAAGTTGTCATGTCTCCTTTCCATAATTTTTATGAGCTGGATTGATGTGTGGCTGTTGTGAAAGTGCTTTCACACTTGGTGGGTGTAAGATCAGTCGGCTGCTATTTCCAGACAACATTGGTGTTACTTGGATCATCAGAAGGTGGTCTCCAGCATGCATTGAATGGGTTTTCTGCCAAGTGCTGCAAGGCAGGAGTGAGAATTAGTGTTGCAAAGACTGTGGCAATGATCTGCTCAAGAAAGTCTTCCCAGTGCACTCTGCATGTGTGGGGAAATTTTTAAGTATCTCAGAGCCATATTCATGAATGATGAGAAGAAGAAGGCTGAATTAGCTGCTAAAATTACATGTGCTGGCACAGTAATGTGTCAGCTCTAGTATTCAATCCTCAGAAGAGGAGAGGCTGGCAGAAAGCTAAACTCACTCTCTTCAGTTTGGTTTTTATGCCTATACTCACCTATGGTCAAGAGTGTTAGGTAATGGCTGAAGAAGCATGATGGCGAATACATGCAGCTGAAATTGAATTCCTCTAGAGCAGTGTTTCCCAACCTTTTTTCCCGGCGCCCCACTTTTTCATAGCAAAAGTTTTTACGCCCCACCTATTCCCATGTCCACTCACATTTACAAGTACATGTGGGCCTATTTACAATTGAAAAAAATCAAAATTTAAAAAATTGTATTCAAAATACAAAAAAATAGCTTGAGAATTGAAACAACAGGCACTGAAAGTGCATAACACCCAATAAATCGATAAAATTATTACGACGTCTATGCCCTGCGCCCCACCTGAATTTTCTCAGGCCCCACCAGTGGGGCGTACGCCCCACCTTGGGAATCACTGCTCTAGAGGATCTCCAGAGTAACATTACTTAAAAGTGCATAGCTCAGAAATCAGAATGTTTCTCTAGGTCAAACTGCTGCATCTCTGCATTGAGAGGTCACAGTCCTCATACTATGGACATGAGTTAGAATGTCACAGGAAAAAACTGCAAGACAGTAGCAGAAAAGAACTGCAAGCCAAGTAGCAGAAGACTTGGATATAGATCAAGAGTAAGATGGTTGGATAATATCCATAGTCTCAGTTAGTCATACTTGGGAAGCCAACTGGAATGTATAATGATGGCTGCTTCTGATAGGACTCTGTAGAGCAGGTGTCCAAGGACTCTTTTCCCCATGACCTTCCCTGGAATAAGTGGATGGTGAAGATGAATATATGGAAGTTAAGTACGGTAACTGTAATATAAGTATCTTTGAACTGACTGAAAGTGGAAATGTATGAAAATTTGGGGAGGTGGATCATGGGAGGAACTCTGGATCTTAGATGTTGAAAATATGAAAGAAATGATTGAATAAACTAGAATGTACCAACAAAAGCCAAGTAGATGCTTTAAATTGCTCAGAACTAGAGGTTAGTGGGTCTATATGCTTAACTCAAATAAATGAAAACAGAATCTGGTAGAGTATATATTACATCTATTTACTGTTTATTCCAATTTATTTATAATCCACACTATTATTTTTAGGGAGAGTTTTGAAATATACAACTAAATACATTGTTCAGTTAAATTCCTATAATGAATATAATTTCTTAAATCTTTTCTCTAAGCATATTGTTCTTTATAGAAATGTCTTTTCAAAAATGGTTTTACTATTTCTTTTAATGACATTCTCAATTTTTGATACTCTTCATATGTCATCAGTTGGAAACAGCTTCTTCTTACAATAAATAATAGGTAGCTTATTATGTTCTCACTGTCTTACATACAGAAAGTTCTGCATATAACATATTACTATTGGAGAGACTATATGCATAGTTCATTGAGTAACTATGAAGGGTAGTGTGGTGGAATATGAGTGTTTGTGTGGTAAGTAGGTGCATGGTCAGTGTTTTAATTAAATTCACTCTTTACAAATGATGAATTTCTTTTTCCTAGTATGACACCTTAGATGACTATGGAGATCTCACTGATGGTAGCAATTGGAAGGACAAGTTCCATGTGAAAATCCGCCACAAAGAAAGCACAACTGACAGAGCGAAGAAAAAAGAAGAGAAAAAGAGACAGAAAGAAGAGGTTTGTGTTTTAATCATTTTCAAATTCATGACTGTGTGTGAATTTTCTGTAATTATTGTAAAAGAAAGTCAATAACTAGAGAAGTACTTTTTTTATGCAAGTTAATTACTTGTAATAATTTCCCACTTTCTATAATATGAATATACTAGGCATCATTTCTTATGCAAGGTGTGTTTCATGTCATTGAACAAAGTCTTCAAAGACAGTCTCCATTAGGAACATGACAACTTAGTCTGATTCAACAGCACCAAAACAGTCACTATACTTAAGAAGTAAATTGCCTATATTCTCTATGCTTATAAGGGAGTCTCAATAATAGCTTGCACAAACTTTACAAATTCTAAGGTTTGCAATCTTTAGTGATCTCTTTGGGAGACTACATTTGTTTTTGCATTAACTTCCCTTGCTTGTATAGGCTGGATAAAGACTTATTGAAATAGCATTTATGGTTGGTTACCTTTTATGCTACCTGTTTTTCAAGTAAGGGATTTTTTTTTTTCATTCTATTGGGCATCACAGTTTGAAAGCACACTGCTACAGGATGTATTGTTTACAAGGAATGTAAACATGACATCACTGTTTTACTCAAATGATGTAATACAAAAACATATAGAATGTAAACATTCGTGTGTGTGTGTGCGTGCACACACACACACATACATATGTCTATATGTATACAATGAGCTTCTGCACAGTTTCTACCTAGCAAATTTCACTCACAAGGTAATGGTCAATCTGGGGCTATAGTAGAAGACATTTGCCCAAGGTGCCATGCAGTGAGACTGAACCAGAAATCATGTGGTTATTAAGTGATATCTATCAGGCCTTCATTTCAGGGATTGAAACTACTTCTACATATTATTTATTAGTTTAGTCGAGAAGATAGGGCTGTAATATATGGCCTTCATATGCATGCTGAGACAAATGAGATTTATATGCTTAATGTTCCTCTTGAAAAGTTGGAAGTAAACAAGTAGAGGGAAGGAATTCCAGTGGGACTGGGATGCACCTTCTGAGAGGTAAGACTGGGAAGAGTGGTTGTTTAGGTTCTGGGGGTAACCAAGTGACAAAAGATGGCAAGATGAGTAAGATGTGAGTGCCTGAGTAGAGGTGGTTTGGGACCAGCCAATCCAAGGCCATTGTACTGTTCATAAAAATAGTTTCCACCTATCAATTCTACTTTGTTCTTTCATATTATATCTCACTGCATGGCATCGTGGATAAGTGCCTTTGTCATTGGGACTGTCATTCATATATATATATATATATATGGAGCAAAAACAGTGATGTTTGTTGACACTCCCTTCCCTGCCCATAAATCTTCTGCTGGCTCTGTCCTTCCAAAAAAAGTGGAATATAAAATCTTTTACTTGTTAAAATGATAAGGGTTAGTGATAGAGCACATCCAGTTGTAAAACAATGCTTCAATAATATGCATTCGTCCAACCCATGCTAGCATGGATAAATGGACATGAAAGAAGCAAATAGACTTTGTGTGTATAAAGATATATGGGTACAGGCATGACTGGGTAGTTAAGAAGTTCATTTTAAGTTCAGCCTCACTGCATGGTGTCGTGGGCATGTGTTGTCTATTATAGCCTCATGGTAGGTGGCCACAGCACCTGTGGTGGTGATGGTGTGCATATTTGAATATAAAATAGCAGTAAATAGATTTGTTATTGGTTTGATGAAAAATATTTCAGTTGTTCACTCTCAACCAGTGTTCCCCAACCTTTTTTCCCCCAGGTTCCACTATAACTTTCCAGAAAAATGTATGCCACACCAGTGGGTGGAAAAGATTTATTTTCAATATTCTATCACAATTATTTAATGTAAAAGAATCTACTGGTAACTCTTTTATTAAGTACTGAATACAAAAAAAATGTACATTATTGATAAAGAAACAAAAGTGAATCACTTTAACGAGAACGTTGTGCCTGGTGACTATGGCCACCATATCCCACCACAATTTTCCCATCCTCCACTTTGGGAATCACTGTTCTAGACATTCAAGGACAATGATACCATTTAATTCAGCAAAATGAATCAGCACATTTAGATACATGGGGTAATAATATTCAATTTTCAGTGGAATATGATCAAACACAATTACGTTTTTCTGAATATTTTAGTTATTAGACACACCTACTTGAAACATAGTCTTAAAAGACTTCTGGCCATTCTAAATATGCAAGAACAAATATACTATTTAATTTGGCCAGAAGAACCTTTATATTATATCCATTTTAGAAACTATGGATAAATGACACCAAAAATTAATAATAATGTTGATTGAAAGACAATACTCAGCAGCATTAATTTGTAATGGAATTGTGAAAGACTGAAGGCACATAAGTTACTTTCAATATTTTACCAGAATGTATTGACACTTAACCCAACAAATACAGAAGGTTTCATCAATCATCATTGTATACAATAAAAGAGTACTTGGAAACATTAAAAGAATGATTAAAATTCAGTCAAAATTATTAACCTTTTAGCATTTAAACCAGTCATTTCTGGCTGAACTATTCTACCTGTTTTATATTCAAACTGGCCACATCTGGCTACTCACACCTACCCTCTAATGTCATTCTAAAAATAAACAATCACATCATTGAAATCTCAAAGCAGCAAGATAATGCATAATTAATTCAAAATACTGTGAATAAATAAGCATTACATTTGACAGAATAATCTTGATGCTAAAGGGTTAACGAAATCTCTAACTAGTTTCTAAATTACCCCATCTAATATAATAAATGCGAAAACTAATTTCTGTGTGTCACACTTTGACCCCCCTTTCTCACTATTCAATGACACTTATACTATTCCTCATGTTAGGTATAGAGACAGTGAGGGCAGTGGTGAAGACAGATAGAGAGAGACAAAGAAATTTAAAGAGAGTTGATGTTGTTTTCTTAAAAGTAGTAGTGTTGATGGTGGCAGTGAGAGTAACAATAAGAGAGAGAGCGAAAGAGGGAGATGATGTACAACTTTGTTTAACCATGTCTCTTTGACAGAAGTTCCTGTGGCCAGCATACTGAACACCATTGTTTTTGTTTTATTTTTTGCTTTCTTTAATACATATGTATATATATATATATATATATATATAATAAAGTAAAGTTGTGGAATACCGTACGAGTGGAAATATATATGAAAGAAGGTTTGAAAATGCACTTATTTTAAAGATAATTATTTACTTAACCGGTTTCACTTTTTTAGAAAAAGATTATCAAAAGTCTTTGAGAATAATAAAAAATGTTAAAAAACAGTTTGAGTATTAAAATGCATATATACATTCTTTGATGATAATAAGAGGAATATATTTAAAGTATAAAGCTTTGTATGAACTTTGTAGTGTTACATACTAATTATCACACATTCTCTGATAATAAGATGAAAATGTTAAAAACAGTGTAAGTATGAAAATACATATATGGAAAAATACATATACATATTCTTTGATAATAATAGAAAATGTTAGAAACAGTTTAAGTATCAAAATACATATATACATTCTTTGATAATAATAATAAGAATATGTTTGAAACAGTTTACAGCGTTGTTATAACAAAAAGGATTTGGTAAAATATGTATATATATATACCCAGGAAATATATTTAAGAGTTCGCAAAACGTTGAGGAGGAACTGACCTGGCTTTTTTCTCTTGTGTGTATTGAGGGAATGTTTTGCTGTCTTAAGAGACAGTATGACTGGCTAGCTGGGGTGGGAGGAAGGAATAGATATATATATATATATATATGGGGAGAATTCACAAAAAAAAAAACAAGACAAAGACAGGTGGTGTAGAAAACAAAGAGATGTATTAGTATAATGCTCGGGAAGTAAAAAAGTCTTTAACATTTCGAACCTACGCTCTTCCACAGAAAGGAACACAGAAAGAAACAAGGAGAGAAAAAATGTGTATGTATACATATACACACACACACACACACACACACACACACACATATATATGTAAAATACAAGTTACCCCACAATTAAGCATATCTAATATAATAAATGTGAATGTCAGTGTGCTACACTTTTTCAACTTGAATAAATCCTTTCTACTGGAAGCACAAGGCCCCAAATTTTAGGGGAAGGGATTAAGTTGATTACATGGACCCCAGTACATAACTGGTACTAATTTTATCAACCCCGAAAGGATGAAAGGCAAAGTTATTACCAACCAAATTTGGACAAACAAATAAAGCTTGCTTATTAAGAAATGCATCTGAATAGAAGTTGCTGTACAATGTCTGTTGATACCAACATAACTACTTTTGGGGAAAGGACAAATGGAGATAGACATTTACTTTGCTGTACGCATAATTCATAACAGCTAGGAAAAATGTAGAAAAAGTAAAGGATTTTAAGTGCATTTTCATTTTAATTTGTCTCTTATCTCTATTTGTGCAGAACAAATTTCTTTTATGTACAAGTACACACACATAAAAATTACTTTGTTTTTTTCAAACAGGAGAAAAAGCTTAAAGAGCAGCAAAAATTACAGAAGAAAATTAAAAAGAAAGATGGCAAAATAGCTGGTGCATCGCAAAGTGGTCTAGTATTAGAAGACTATCAAATGTCAACTAAGAACCATGGTGTACCTTTATTTGTAGAAAGATGTGTTGAATTCATTGATGAAGAAGGTACCTAATCTATCTGTTATTTCTCTTTCATATGTGTTAGTTTCATTAATAGAGCTATTAAGTACACAAGTATATTCCATTGATTGTGCACTATAGAATGGATACTTGTTTGTTGTAGAATACAGCACTATATTTATAAAATATATATTGTTGAATATTCAACTATATTTGATTATATGCATAACTTTGTTGAACACGCAAATTTGTTTTGTATGTAGTATTGTACTTATGATGTACAGAGTTCAATATACTTTTGCTTACAATCTTCGATTTATGAACATATGACTACAGTATGCTAAGTACATGATTACACATTAAAAAGTACAATACTATATTGTTAAATACATGGTACATGTAAAAACTTTAACTGTATTATAATACAGTTAGGTTTTCAGCCAGTGTGTATTTTATAGAATACATGATTAGATTTCATTGAATACACAACAGTATGACTAAACTTTGAATGTTTCTTTCACTAAATTTATTTCCAAGTTTGAAAGTAATTATGGCTAATTGTAAATCATCTCAGTACTTTTGGAAGAAAATCTATCTTGTTTCTTTGAGAAAATTGTTAAAGCAATAAAACGATTCCAGGAAATAAATAAATAAGACAAGTACAAATTAGTAATATTATCTGTATGACATTACATGTTTTTAGTCTTTTTTCTTTTTCTTCCATGGAATTCACTAAAAATCGGAGTTAGCTTGAAAGTGTTTCTATATTAGTTGGAGTCTGATGTAAGAGTTTTGAGAGACACTGTATTAATTTATCTTATAAGAATAACTCAGCAATTCACAGCTATATTTCTTTAGTTTTAGATCTAATTCTTGTTTTATCCCTAGAGAAAAAGAATTACAAATCAATTCTGGCAACTGATTAGTTTATAATTTTTTGTATCTCTGCTTACTATCTCTCATTAAGTAAGCCGTTTTCTCTTTTGTAAAACAAAGTTGATAGAATTTGTATACGTACAGAACTGCATAAAATAATCTGAAATACTGTTTTTACTTAAAGTTTGGTTTAAACTAGTTGTTGAGTGACTGCTAATATTTATCAATGTAGTTAAAAAAAACTTTTTTTTATATATATTAAAAATCTCTAAAATGCTGTGTTATCTGCAAAACTTCTTAAAATGAACTCTGAATAACTTAATATATTAGTATCAGATTTGATTGAGTGCTTGCTGAATCTTAGTTTGATGTGATAAAAAATTATCAAGTGGATAGAACATTGGTGTTGTGGTTCTGAAGTTAGTACCCCATACAAGAGAGATGTCTCCTAAGGAAAGAATATTTAACCCTTTCATTACTAGATTTCTAACTAAAATTCACCCCTGTTTGTTTCAATTAAATTCTAAAAATGATTGTGAATTTAGACTGGTTCTGCAACACAATTATAACTTTTATATTCATTAATATATTAAAATCATATTTTGAATGCAACAAAAGATTCTACTGTAAATCTGTTATGAAATTTGTCTCCAAACTCTGATTACAATAAAGTTGAGATTATCTGAAATATGTTATTTAAATTTTGTTTAAATATCATGAAAATGTGTGATTAGACAATATTAAATTATGATGTATAGTTTCCTAACTGTTTATTATATTAATGGCAAAAATGCCCGAATTTGATCCAGTTCTTGTTTCCTTCCTTTATATTGTGTAGCAATTAATCTCTGCCGTTATTATGTACAAACACTAAGATGATGGTCTGATAGAATCATTTGCATGCTGGGCAAAATGCTTAGCAGCATTTCATCTGTCTTTATGTTCTGAGTTCAAATTCTGCTGAAGTCTACTTTGCCTTTTATCCCTTTGGAGTTGATGTAATCAATTAGCACCTTCCCTTGAAAATGCTGGCCTTGTGCCGTTTTGAAACCGTTAAGACATGGAATACTTGAATAAACAAAAGTAAAGAACCAATTGGTTTTAGGCCAAATAACTGATTGGGCCTGGTTTCTCCAGAAAATTTTGAGAAATATTTTAAGTTTCCACTATTCTCTCTTTTGGAAATTGATGCTTTCACTATCAGTGTCCAACATTGTTTGCTTGTTCTGGAAATTGAAACATCCTGTTCAGAGTCCACTAAGTGTTACATTTAATGCATTTTTTTTCTTTTAATTTGTTGTATACAAAAATGATTCTGAGTTGCTGTTACTAAATTTAAAGCTTACATAATTCTTTGAAAGGACAAAATTTGGGAATAAATGGGAGGGGAATTTGAAAAAATATACAAAATATTTTGCAAACCCAAATTTCACACCTAAAAGTGCTACAACAAATATTTATTTACTAAAAGCACATTATCGTTAATACACTAATGGCATTTACATGAATATTTTGATTTAAATACAAGTAAATGCAAGCTGCCCCAAATGGTTTGGTATCCTGCAATAATGAGCAATTTCGAATGGGTTGGTAATAAAAATGTTAATTTTACTGTTAGAAAATCGATACTCGTTAAAAGGCAATTCTGAAACCTATTTTATTTAATAGGAGCATATCCCTTAAACATTATGAACTCTAGGTGTTCATGAAGAGATGAACAAGTTAATGCAGTTTCAAGTTACTTCAACTAACTGCTGCAAGAAATAAAACAGAGTCTTGAAGTGATAGTTGTTTGTCCAAGTTCTTTAACATCATAAAGAGATTACCCAGCTAGATGAGTAGCCACTGAGAAAGCTTGTATGTGTTCACTTGACCTGCTAGAAATAGCAGTCAAACTTTTTTCAAATTACATAAACCATCTTGAAAATGGAGACATACTTTGGATAATGTAATCCTAGAAGTTTGTCTTGAAAAATCCTAATATGAACTGTTTTCCATTTCACTTGACTAATTTATGAAAGTAACATACTTTTCTTTTTTTTAATTTCAAGGTATGACTGCCGAAGGTATTTACCGGGTTCCTGGAAATCGTGCCCAAGTAGAGCTACTACTAAATAAATTTCAAGAAGGTATGAGTTTATGTTTATGTATGTAACTATGCATATATATATATATATATATATATATATATATATATATATTATCATCATCATCATTTAACATCCACTTTTCCATGCTTACAATAATCAAACAGAATTTGTTTAAGCAGATTTCCTGTATCTGGATGCTCTTTTTGTCGCCAACCCTCACCTGTTTCCATGAAAGACTAGAAACAAACACCATTGCTTGTATGGCAGCACATGATGGTTGTAAATGAGCATTTACAACCATCATGTGCTGTTCACACAACAGGTTTCTTACACTTTCCATCCGCCAAATCTAAACATGGTATATAACCTCATACATATATTTACACATGTACACATGCCTACATACATGCATGTGCTGCTCTTTGAGAGTACCACAGTTGTTTCAGTTTCTCATGTAAAGCTGATGCTAGATATAATGCTGAGCTCAACACTTAAAAACAAGCACTGTATAATTAGAAAGTTACATTTTATTAGATCCTACATATACATCATCATGATGAAATGATTGTTTAGTGTCCCAGATGAGACTATAATAGGTGTTAAAACTTGTGTTTGTGGGCATTATTTAGTTACAGCATTTTTCTTTGATAAATATAATATTGAAGTTTCATGCAGCTAAAAAGTGTTGGCAACAGACAGGTATCCTACTATATATAAAAAGAAAAAAAGCAAAACCTCAGAAAAACCATCCAACCCGTGTCAGCTTGGCAAAGTGAATGTAAAACATTAATAATAATGCTATGTAAAATTGAAGACTGGTTAAAAGTTTCAGTAATGAGACACTCCCAAACTCTCATTGTTTTTTACTGGCGAGTCTCAATTTTTCTAAGCTTTGTTATCTAAATGTATAAATTTCTTACATTGTCAAGAATTTCTTCACACTTTGGTTATATCAGCAATAATAGATTGTATCTAAAACATTAAAAAAAAAATTAACTTTTTGTGTGGAAGGGTGGTTGCTGGAGATAAAATATTAGAATAGAGGTGAGTAAATCTGCATTTTGTACCTGAAGTAAGATGTACAAAGGATTAGATCATGCTTCACACATAGGTTTCATGTTTATATATATACATAATTTTAAGATCTGTTTTCCCATCATGGCATGGATTGAGTAGGATGCTTTTTTGCAAACAGTTTTATGGCACACCAATATGGTTTGCCTATTGTAAAAACCAAGATGTATACAATATGTGTGTGTGTGTGTGTGTATATATATATATATATATATATATATTACTGCCCTACTCTTCGAAACGCCTGTGTTAGAATGGGGGTAGCTGATGAAGGAAAATGTTCTCTATGTGGCCTGTGTGTGTTCTGTACTCTGTTTATAATTTTTTTTTTTTTGTCTACGTTTTATTTGCAATGTCCTGTACCCAGATATGCACCTATATATACAGGTAGGCGTAGGTATGCACATACCTGTATGTATATATGCATATACTCATTTATTATTTGTTTTATATATATATATATATATATATATATATATATGCATATTTTTATGTGTGTGTATATATATATATATATATATATATAAATCTTTAGTTAAATATATTCAATGAGAATATTATATACTGAATTTATATTGGGTGCTCTATTGTATCATTATATTAATACTATTAACACAAGCCATTGTATATATATTTTATAATATATTATTATTAATATCATGAAATCAATATTGGAAAATTCATCGGAAGGATATATACATGTGTAGAGTAATTGCTGTATTAAAACTATATGTAAAAATATATGTAAATATGTATAAGTATAAATATATAGTATAATAATAATAGATATGTCAGTTTAAAAATTTTGAATTAGATTTTAAATTATCTTACGATCATTTCACAAGAGCGCTGTCTTAATAATGGAATCCTATATTGATAAGCATTTATAGACAACTCTTCTGCTCTTCAGAGATATAAAATTTTGAATTTGTATAATTTATCAAATGGTATTTTTTTAAAGATATGAAGTAATATAAAAGGTGTTTGTTTGAAATATAATGGTGAGCCTGGTAACTGATGGTTTTGGGGTCTTGTTGTTTGTAACTTTTGGTGAGCCATGGTGCAACCAACAACGTGGTAAAAATCCCTGCCATTAATTTGGTGTGGATGGGTAATATCAAATAATTCAATCACAACATATATTTAAATTAAACACACACATACAAATACACACACACACACACACACACAAACATGGATATGCAGTTTACATACATACATACGTACACATACATATATATATATTAGATTGGAGCCAGTCCTCAGTCAAATCGTCCAACCCATGCTAGCATGGAAAGCGGACGTTAAACGATGATGATGATGATATATATATATGCATACACACACACTCACACATATATGAGTATGCACACACATGCACACAAACAAACAAAAGGAACACAGCTCCAATAATAGTGTCAACAACTATTGAGAAAGTTGCGAGAAACAATGAAAATTCTGGAAGAAAAAAAAATAAATGTATAAATAAATTGAGTGGAAATTGAACTGTTGAGTGTTTTAGTTAATAAGGCATAAAGACAAAATTAATCTCCCCAGACACAACAAAATATGCTTCAGTACACAAATTCACATAAATAATCTTGCAAACCAGATACAAATATGAAGTAAAATGTTAATCATTTATTTTTGTCTTTGGAAATGGCAGTGGTGAAGCCATTTTGATAAGATGGTTAAATGCATTGCAACAGCATCATCATCATTTAAAGTCCATCTTCCATGTTGACTTAAGTTGGACAGCTTGACAGAATTTGATGAGCCAAAGGCTTGCATTAAGCTAGATTCTCTACTTTGGTATAGTTTCTGTAGTTGGATGCCCTTCCTAACAAAGTATACTGAGTATTTTTTTTCCTGACACCAGCACTAGTGAGGTCACCAAGTAACTTCCAAGACAAGACCTCATTGATTGAGGGTAACTGCTTTTTTTTTTTCTTGTGTATGTGTGCAATTTATTTTATTAATTATATCCATCATTATTTTGCAGATACTTCAGTTGACATCATGTCCTTAGATATTCAAGTGAATGCAGTTGCAACTGCCTTAAAAGGTTTTTTTAATGATTTAATGGAAGCATTGTTTCCTTCAAACCTTATCAATGAGTTAACGGAAGCATCTGGTGAGTGAAATGTTTTTCTTTTACTATTTTTCTTTTTTACTTAAAAATATATTCAAGGATAGAAAAACATTTTTTTTTTTTCTTTATTACAAAAGAGGACATGGGAACAATAAAATCATGACAGAATTCAGATTTGCTGAAGGAAGATGGAATAGTGAAACCAAGTAAAACCTTTGTTCCTAAAATAATCCCTGTTTCTGGTGTCCTTAAGGGATTCTTAACTGTTGGTGTGCTTAATTCTGGTTTCATGGAATTAAATGGGAGAGTGATAAATTTTTCCCTGTATAAGTCCAGAGATAACATATCATAAAATGTCTGAATACTATTGTTAACATGAAAACAGAGTGGCAATATAAAAATGAAAGTAGTTGCTAATACACAGTAGAATTTCTGCTGAAGATGTAGAGCTGAGATTTGTGAGCTGACAGTCCAAAACCATAACCACTTGCTAATTTTCTTTTTGTCTTATAAAGTTAACAAGTTTTTGTGGGTTCATAATTTAAAAAACATCTTACACTTGTAATATACATTTATTTTTAATATATATATTAACCATAAATAGGGATTTAATTAACATGCCATACTATCTTTAAATGCTATGTTACAAACATCTATAATGCATTTTAAAGGTTAGTGTAGTAATTAACAATACTGGCTAGCAAAAATGAGTTATAAGTATCTGAGCTATTTGTTACTAGCTGATTAGTTAAAGTCTTTGTATAAATATTGTATTATACCCCTTGGAAAATATTACATCTTATGGTGTAATACTTAACAAGGGTTAGTTCCCCCAACTCCTTATCTCATGGTTAACTTCAGGAAGATTATTTCAGTTTCATAAGAAGTATTACTCAAAACATTCATATACAGACCATTTAGCTCAAGCTTGCATGGAAAAATCGCTTTTATTTTATACCCTTCTTTCCATGATAGCATGAGTAGGCTGGTTTTTGCTGAAGCACTAGTTGTTTTCACATTTGGATACCCTTTCTGTGGTTAACTGTTCAGATCTGAAGTAGAGTTTTAAATTATTTTATGTGTCAAGAGAATGTGGTATTTTAGTTACAACAGATGTTTATCTTGGCTTGAAGCACAAAGTAATAGCTGAAGAAACAGTTGAAACCTCTGATATTGATCAAGTGGATAACAGCTTTGACATCCACTCATCTTTGTAAAGAATGTAAAGATATTAGAAATGCTGCTGTTGTTTTTCTTTAGGGCCAAGAGTTATTTTCCATATTTGAGAATAAGATTAATAAGCACATTTTAATCTATATTGCTTCAAATTTTAAAAAAAATCTGTTCTGTTATGTCTGCTGTTTCTATCAAGAAGATCATTGTTGTTTTTCTTCAATAAATGTCACCACACACATTACAAAATACCTTATTGTTTCCATTTCATGCTGCAGAAGGAAAAGATGGAGCAGGTAATAACTTTAGACATTTGTCTGTTGTCATGTTGTCACCTAATGCACCTATTCTTTTCTTTATCCCTCCCTCTCTAGAAAACACTGTTTCACCTGTCTTATTTTCACTTTCACTTTGAGCTGCTTCCAATTTATATCATCAATACATCTATTTTGTGATAGAACAAATATTAGCACTACTATTTACATGATTTTGTTTTCCATAAGATTTTTTTTTCATGTCCCTTTACTTTCCTATTTTCTTTTGTAAAGTTGATACAAGCTTTTAAAAATCTAGTTCAATTAGAAACTAGAAATTTTCAATGTCAAGCAGCTTCATGATCTATGTTGTAACGTGTTTAATGTCTGAGACTAAGAATTGATGCTCATACAACTAAGATGGTGAAACTGATAAAATATAGCAACCTAGATAATCATTTGTGCTAATGACCTTTACAGCATCAAAAATGTAGATTGTTTTGTATGTTGTTTTGAAGAAACTACAAGTGCCCATTTCAGTACATGGAAAATCAATTTCCAAATCCTGAAAATGTATGAAAACCTTCCCCGCTCTATCTTTCTCCCACAATGTCTGTAGTGTTTTCTCCTCTGAACTTGCTGAGTCATTCCCAACATTCAGTCAAACCCTCTCTTTGCATCTATTTTTTCCATTTACTTCTGAAACTCCTCCCTATACTGCAACTTCATCTGTAGGTTCTACACTGAATTCTAAATACAATTCCCTACCTTAAAAAAAAATGTAAATAAAAACACTTTCTGAAATTACTATAGAGGTAAGTACCTTTAACACCTGAAATAAAGGATTTTCTGCACTAACTTCCTCACCATTCTTCTCTGGTGAGTCTACAGTTTATGTTTCACTCTTCCTCATTGGGTCAATACATAAAATAGAAAAATTTGCCAGTCCAATCAATTTTTTATTGATTATTTAAAGTTGTATCTATAAAGATTAAATATAGTACTCTGCAGTAATATCATGTCTTAGAACATCATGAAACAAAGAGTTTAGAAGTAAGTGAATCTGAAGAATTTATATGTAGTAAATTATTGAAAGTAAGAATTTCTGATTCAAAAGAATGAAACTTGGGTATCACTTATTTCTTTTGACTAGTACTTTATTGGTCATAGGGGAATGAAAATTAAACAATCAAGGTAGGACTTTTCCTCAGTCTTTAGAAGGACCAAACTGAACCTGTTTTATTTGTTCATTGACTATATGTACTAGTATAGTTTTGTATAGAGTACTGAATAATAAAGATTATTATTTAAAAGTAGTTGAGATAACCTGACCTAAGACAAAACAACTATGCAACTGGGAAGAAGGGCCATCAAACATAAAATGAAGGTGTTTTGCATATTTAGCTTTTCAAGAGTTATTGGCATACTCTGTCATATATATATATATATATATATATATATATATGAACCATGTGGAAGCATTTTACTGAAGTGATTAATATAAGCATGTTATCATTTAGGAATACTTATTAGAAGGGTTTTGATGTGAAGATTCAGTCCACACTCATAGAGAACATTTTCTTATGAATATTTATCAACAAAATTCATTTGCAGATGTTATTTTATGTGCATATCTGCTTATCTGTTGGTCTATTGTTGACTCCAGATTTTAATAATTCTAAGGTGATTAATCATTTTAACATTTCTAATATACTAGACATTTTTAGCTGTTTTTTAAGGTTGAGATTTGTTAATAAGTATATATGATGTTCAAAATTGTGGGTTGCAACAGCTGAGTGATCTATCTGACACAAGGTAAGTTTTAGGCCTAATTAGTGTTAGGCATGGTTGTATGATTAAGAAGTTTCCTTTTCAGCTATTTGATTTCAGGTCCCGTCCTACTATGTTGCACTTTAGGCAAGTGTCTTCAATTATTTATAGCTCTGGGATGACCCAAACCTTGTGAGTGAACTTGGTATTTGGAAACTGAAAGAAGCCTGTTATATATATATATATATATATATATATATATATATATATATATATATATACATACACTTTATTAAAAAGCAGCAAAAATATCACAAAAGCTGTTACTCAGAGTTTCACATTCCCGTTGCTTCAGATGGTTTTGTTTAGAATGGAGCATGATAAAGTGATATGCAGAAATAATCAAAGAAAACCTTAAATCAAAAATAGCTTCTGAAGAAGGAAGAAGGCCTGAATACCCAGAGTAAATAATTAGCTGTAAAAATAGCAATAGATTAAAAGGTGTATCCATTTAAAAAATGTTCACGCTAAATTACATATACATTTAGCAATACATACACATACCAAGCAATCTATAGTATACATATATACATTAAACATACAGACGTAGGTACATGGATACATACATATACAGACATATATAAGCAAAACATAAATGTATACAAATGCATATATATGTGTATGCACACACACAAAACCTCCTGGCATATATTTATACAAGTTAGTTGTTACAGGCGAAAGAAAGAAAAGGAAAAATCAGAGAATAAGTGGGGAGGGGGGAGAAAGAAGAAAAAGAAATAAAAGAAAAACAAAAAATTAGAGGGAGAGAAAAATGATTGGCATTCCAATAAGTATCTGATGAAAGTTAGATACTTTGTTCAGCTTGTGAAACATACACATAAAATTACATATATATCTACACAAATACAAACATACATACACATATAGACATGCATACAAATATACAAATAAATATTACATAAATACATGCCCACACACATATATATATATATACACACATATACACGTGTGTTTGTATATATATATATACACACATACATATATATACATGTACACACACATACATATACATACTCATACCTATAATACATATGTACACATCAAGATAAATATACACATCATAACGTATATACGCAAACATTTTAAATAACTCTCTGATATATATAATATTAAAATGTTAAAATAAGAAAATTGCACAATAAATTAATGTAACATAATTAAATGCATGCATGAGCAATAAAAATAAACTACGGTGAAACTTAAGCCTAAATTTGTAAAACAGTCGAAGGCGTTCTTAAAAGTGAAGTTGAAATATGCACTAGCATTGTAATACAACATAACTATAAGGTGTAAAGTCAAATTCAAATATGACAGTCAAAATTTTCCAAAAGTCAACACATTTTACCCGTACAGTATTTTATCGGTTGACATTTTAAACCTCATAGCCTACCTTCAGGAATTTAAGAGCTCATGTCTCTGGTTCAAAGCATGTTTATTCTGGAACATGATGAAGAACTTTTCTGAGAGGCAAAGATTACATTTCATGGGTCTTTTATGATGATGCTTTTTCTAGAATTTCCCAGGTTACATTGAAAGGACGGGTGTCAGTCTCTTTCATATCCCAGACATGCTTTGCAAGTCTAGTTGCTGTCCTATTCTTGGGGTATCAGAAAGAATTTTGGTAGGAATAGAATCAAGTCTTGAATGAATTTTCCGAAGCCCCTGTGTATGTTTTATATTCTTGTGAGCCATCTACTTGCACTTTAAACAATTCCTTTTTCAAGACATTTACCTTCCAACAGACAGCAAGTCTTATCTTTGCAGTTGCAGTTCCTCAGATTAGATTTGGCACTGTGGTTGTTTGTGATAATTTTTGTGTTATGCAGATTAATAAAAGAGGTGAAGTTTTTGCAACAAGAATAGCTAACCTTCAATGTTCTCCTATTAAAAATTCTATGGAACTTATGGCTAGATTGAAACTGTTTAGAAGCTAAATTTAAGAATTCCCTACCTATATTAGTTTTTACGGCAATATTAAATATAGGGTTAAACCACAAAACTTTCCTGGTTCTAGTTCTACATGGTCTATTATTGTTAGAATAAACTTAACTATATTGAATCTTCTCCGAGAATCCACTCTTCCTTAATGCATTATTGTAATACAGCACGGCATTTTGAAATGCTGTCTCATCTGAAGAAATTGATATTTGCCTTCCTACATTACTAAGTTCTTAAGAATTACGGGTGAATGATTAGATTCTTTGCTAACGTAACATAGCTTTACATTGGGCTTACGGTAGGGTTTAAATTTATCTAATGGCAAATCTTAGTTGATATCTCAAAAAATCTACTTTATTAAAGGTTGTTTCTATCGTAATCCATAAGCCCATTCTTTGGAAGAAAGTAATCAGATTCTCCCTAAGTTTATCTAACTCATGTCTGTTTATAAGACTGTCATCCCTGTATAATCCTGCATCTATAAAAGGGAAAGTTCTTCATCCTGTTCCAGGATAAACATGCTTTGAATCAGAGATGCAAGCTCTTAAATTCCTGCAGGTATGCCGCAAGGTTTAAAATGTCAACCAATAAGATATTGTATGGGTAAAATGTTTTGACTATTGTATTTGAATTTGACTTTACACATTATAGTTATGTTGTATTACAATGCTAGTGCATATTTCAACTTCACTTTTAAGAAAGCCTTCGACTGTTTTACAAATTTAAGCTTAAGCTTCACCGAGATTTATTTTTATTTTTCACTCATGCATTTAATTATGTTACATTAATTTATTGTGCAATTTCCTTATTTTAATATTATATATATCAGACAGTTTTTTAAAATGTTTGCGTATATACGTTATGATGTATATATTTATCTTGATGTGAAGATATGTCTCTATATGTTTATGTGTATGAAATATATTGTAGGTATGTGTATGTATGTGTGTGTACGTATATATATATATATGTGTGTGTGTGTGGGTATTTGCGTACATATTTATTTGTATATTTGTATGTGTGTGTATTTGTATGTTTGTATTTATGTAGATATATATGTAATTTTATGTGTGCGTTTTTATGTGTACTTTTTGCAAACTGAACGAAGTATCTAACTTTCGTTAGATACTTATTGGAATGCCAATCATTTCACTCTCTCTACCTCCACCTACTTTTTTCCCTTTCTCTCTCTAATTTTCTGTTTCTTTTTCTTCTGCCCCCCCCCCCCCCACTTGTTATTCTCTGATATTTTTCCTTTTCTTTCTTTTGCCTGTAACAACTAACTTGTGTAAGTATATGCCAGGAGGTTTTTTGTGTGTGCATGCATACACATATATATGCATTTGTATATAGTTATGTTTTGCTTATATATGTCTGTATATGTATGTATCCATGTACCTACGTCTGTATGTTTAGTGTATATATGTATATTATAGAATGTTTGGTATGTGTATGTATTGCTAAATGTATATGTAATTTAGCGTGAAAATTTTTTAAATGGATACATCTTTTAATCTATTGTTATTTTTACAGCTAATTATTTACTCTGGGTATTCAGGCCTTCTTCCTTCTTCAGAAGCTATTTTTGATTTAAGGTTTTCTTTGATTCTTATAATAATATGATTTTGAACCATAATTTGTTATTTCATGCAACTTGTTATTGAAAAGACCGTTAGTTGAAAGGACCAATGAAACAAAACCATTTCCAAATGTGTATCTATCAAAGTAATTGTAGTTCTGCATATAACAGTTTTTGTGATATTTTTGCTGCTTTTTAATAAAGCATATTACTCTACCTCTGGTATTCGAGTACTATTTTTTCCACCTTGTTTCGCATTTATGTGCTTGCTCTGGTATATATGTGTGTGTGTGTGTATGCGTTAGTATCTCCTTATTTTGACATTGTGTGTTAGTTGTAAATGAGCATCACTGTCATGTAAAAGAGGTCCTTCATTTTCGACCTTCTATAAAAACATGTCTGGCCATTGGCGAAATATTACCTAGCTTGGGAACAGGTTGAAGATCTACCTCAATAAACCCTGTCTATTCTGTGTGAGCATAGAAGAGTGAATGTTAAAATGCATTATATTGAAATTGGTTCATGAAAATTCATTAGACAAGAATAACTCCTAAATGTAGTTCCAATAACCATTGTTCACAAAATACATAAATGTTGAAAATTTATATTTCAAAGTAAAAAGTGTGTCACCCTTTTATGTTATTAAATTAAATGTATTCTTTTAAAACTATTTTATTCCTAGGGTTTCCAGAAAAAAGCAGCAGACTATTAGCATTAAGAGGAGTCCTTAAGAAATTACCACCTACAAATTATGAAGTTCTCAAGTACCTCATTACCCATTTCAGTCGGTAGGTATACAGTCTCATGATCTTATGCACCACACATCTCTATTTTCACTGACAAATTCTCAGTCCTAGTTATTACAGCAATAATGATAACAACAATAACAACAATAATAACAATAATGGTTTCAAGTTTTGGTACAAGGCCAGCAATTTCAGGGGAGGGTGTATGTCAATAATATCAACCCCAGTGCTCAACTGGTACTTATTTTATCAACCCTGAAATGATGAACAGCAAAGTTGACCTCAACAGAATTTGAACTCAGAACATAAAGATGTACAAAATATCACTAAGCATTTTCCCTGGCATGCAAACAGTTCTGTCAGCTCACCACCTTATTATTATTATTATTAGTAGTAGTAGTAGTAGTAGTAGTAGTAGTAGTAGTAGTTTCTAATTTAGGTACAAGGCCTGGAATTTTAACTGCATGAGAGTAGTTGATTAAATCTGTCCCAGTTCTTGGCTGGTTTGTTTTATCAACCCTGAAAGGGTGATTGGCTAAGTTGACCTTGGCAGGATTTGAACTCAGAATCTAAAGAGCTAGAAAAATGCCACAAAGCATTTTTACCAATACTCAAATGATTCTGCCAACCCACTACTCTGAGCCATAATAATGATTTCAAATTTTGGCATAAGGCCAGCAATTTTAGTGGAGGGGATAAGCTGATTACGTCGACTCCAGGGTCACTGGTGCTTATTTTATTGACCCCAAAATGATGAAAGGCTAAGTCGACCTCAACACAGTTTGAATTCAGAAGGTAAAACAGACAAAATGTTGCTAAACATTTTGCCCAGCATGCTAACAGCTCTGCCAGATCACCACTTTATCCCTGAGTCATAATAATAATTTCTAACATGGCCAGACATTTTGGGAAAGGAGGTTAGTCAAATAGATTGATTCCAGTACTTGACTGAATCCTGGAAGGATGAATAGTAAAATGACCTCAATATTTAAACTCAGAATGCAGAATTGGAATAATACCAGCAAGATATTTGTCCGCTTCTCTAATAATTCTGTGAATCAACTACTCTAATACTAATTATAGTAATAATAATTATAATAATTGTTTCTAACACAAGAACAAGGCCTACAATTTTGGTGGAGGGTGTTTGGTAACTAAATCAAACCCTGATTCTGATTGGCCCTGTACTTTTATGGAGCTCAGGGTTGGTCTCAGTAGGATATGAACTTAGAACATAAATAGCCAAAACAAATACCACAAGCATTTTATTTACTGCTCAAACAAATCTGTCAATCTATCATAATATATTGACCCCAACTCATAATTTTTCAGGAAAGGTTTAATTATTACCTTCTGTTCAAAGAACAATAGTACTTGATACTATTTTTTTAGTCCTAAATCAGCTCTGATTAAACAGACCCATGATCTAGAAGCCATAGTCATAACCATCTGTATCAGTGGGATCAACTATCTCACCCCACCCTCAAAGTTGCCTAAATTAGAAACAATTCAGACAGACAAGTAGCCTACAGAATCATTAGAGCACTGGGGGATGGGGGATGCTCTGTAGTAATTGTTCTGGTTCTTTACATTCTGAATTCAAATCCTACCAAGATCAACTTTGCCTTTTATCCCTGATAGAAGTACCAGTCAAATACTGGGGTCAGTTTAATCAACTTCTCTCCCTGCAAAACTATTGGCCTTATATCTAAATTAGAAATTATTTGGGGAGTTGATTGACTGAATCAATAGAGCATTGTAAATATGCTTGCAGCATTTGTTCCAGCTCTTTACAAATTCCTCCTTTCATTTTTTCAGGGTCATTAAACTGGAGTCAGTACTATTAACTTACACACTCTCCTCAAACTTTTAGCTTTGAACCAGAATTAGAAAGAATTGCTCAATGTTGTTATTATTAGGGTGGCAAGCTGGCAGAATCCTTAGCATTGCAAGTAAAATGCTTAGCAGCATTTCATCTGTCTTTACATTCTGAGTTCAAATTCTACTGAGGTCAACTTTGCCTTTCATCCTTTCTGGGTCAATGAAATAAGTATCAGTTTTTAGTACTGGGGTCAATGTAATCGACTATCCCCTTTCCTCCAAATTTCAGGCTTTGTGTCTTTAGTAGAAAGGATTATTATTATTATTATTATTATTATTATTATTGTTGGATAAGTACCAGTTACGCACTGGAGTTGATGTAATTGACTGGTCCGCTTCCCCAAAATTTCAGGCCTTATGCCTATAGTAGAAAGGATTATTATTATATTAAGGTGGTAAGCTGGCAGAATCAATGGCACACCAGACAAGGTACTTAGCAGCATTTCATCCATTTTTGTTCTGATTTCAAATTACACCGGTGTCTTTAACAATAATATCTGAGGCAATTGGCATTAATTGTATGATCAGTATATACTATAAAGTCCCAAAGGATAGTAATACTGTTACTTTCAACTTCTAGTTTGTGTTGATGTTCACATCATTTTTTGCATGTTCAGCACCAAGGCTTTTGCACAAAACCCAATGAATGTGTTGACCAAATAGTATGTTGCTTTATGATTGTACCTATGTCAAGATCATGAATAGATTGCATCCAGTTCTCGTCAGAATACTGTGCAACCTCCTATGAGTCATAAAGCACTTTACAGTACCAGTTTCTTCCCTCACACCTCTGCATTTTGAAATTCCCTTCCACAGTCTTGTTTTCCTCTTCAATATGACTGCCAGTCTTTTAAATCGAATGTACATCATCATCTACTGACTTCTATCCAGCATCCATTTTATTCTAGTAGCTTTTACATCTTCAGTGGTCTAAGGACCTTGTGACAAGTAAATGCTTTAAAAAAAAAAGATGTTTTTGTCAGTTTTCCCCTTTTAAGTCGCTTTTGTGCATTTATCAAGACCAAAATCTATACTGATATCATTATTGAACTGCTTTACCATTGATAAAAATCTTTCTAATTCTTGGTCATTCCTAACATACAACTTCAAATCATCCATAAAAAAAAGAGATGGCTAATCAGACTATTGTTGTTTTATTAGAAGAGGATGTTACCTTGGAAAATTCCAGTTTATTTTGATTTTGCTAAATTGCATGACTCCATTGCTATGGTTAAAAAAGAAAATTATTAAGGCAGCAAGTTGGCAAAATGTTTAATGGTATTTCTCCCAGTTTTATGTTCAGAGTTCAAATTCTGACAAATCATCCATTTAGGGTTGACAAAGTAAGTACTGATCATCCATTTAGGGTTGATGAAATAAGTACCAGTTGAGCACTGGGGTTGATGGAATTGACTAATCCCCTTCCCTAAAAATTGCTGATCTTGTACCAAAATTTGAAACGATTATTATTATTGAGTGAGAGAGAAATGCATGCCATCAAAGTGACACTGAGGTACAAATATACAAAGCCTAATATACCCATCATGACAATCTATCTGATAAGAGTACACAAGGCACATGCATCACAACCATATGCGCATGACATGGTGATCTCATATCAAAATAAAACAGCGCATGATCTTGCAGGTGGGGGCCTAGTTAGAATTTTTCTTCAGGTCAAGTAGCCCATCTTTATTTTGATTATTATTATTATTATTATTATTATTATTATTATTGAGGCAGCGAGCTGGCAGAATTGTTACCATGCCAGGCAAAATGCTTACTGGCATTTCGTCCATCTTTACGTTCTGAGTTCAAATTCTGCCAATGTCGACTTTGCCTTTCATCCTTTTAGGGTCAATAAAATAAGTACCAGTTGAGTACTGGGGTCAATGTAATCAACTATTCCACTCTTCAAAAATTTCAGGCCTTGTGCCTATCTGTCTTTACATCCTGAGTTCAAGTTTCACTGAGGTCAGCTTTGTCTTCCATCTTTTTGAGGTCAATAAAATAAGTACAGTTGAACACTGGTTGATGTAATTGACTAGCTTCCTCTCACAAAATTTCAGGTGATGTACCTATAGTAGAAAGAATTATCACATTCTGAGAAGTGACAGCTGTCAAACTATTTAATGATTCTATATGAATGTATATCAAATATATCCTTTTCTATATTCTGAAATTCTATATGTCTTATGCTGTTTTGTGTAAATCCTACTTACTTTGGTTTGCTTTAGATATTATTCCCTTTGTAAGATACGCTATTGTACTTGGTTGTAATCTATTCTTGCCTTTGTAAGCAGTTTGATTTATTCTATTTTGAATGTTCAATGATAACAAAATCATAAAGTGATCTATTTATCTCTATCTTCTTTCAGAATCAGCCGTTCCTATGCTACCAATAACATGGACAGTAAGAATTTAGCAAGGTGTTGGTGGCCAACTTTAATTCGAATGGACTTTCAGTCTTATGGAGAATTGACTTACAATTCTCGGATTCCTCTTGAAATTTTACAAACTCTCATTGAACAGTGTGGCTTCTTTTTCCATGGAGAGAATGAAGTATGACTTGCTATGTCTGCTATCCAAATTTTACCTTTGTCTGTGTATCTATCACTTTCTCTCTCGCCTCTGTCCATGGCAGGTGCAATGTGGCAAGGGATAACCAGCAGTTAGTCTGACATACCATTTAATTTTACGGTCATCATCTACATTATTATTAATATTATTATTATTATTATTATTATCATCATCATCACTACTACTACTGCTATGATTACTACTACACAGACATTTTTTGTCCCAGACATGTTCATCAGGCATCAGTTGCAACTTTTACATGTTGCATTTTACTAGAGCATTGAGTCTTACAGCAATCTTATTATTATTATGATTATTATTATTATTTGTTGTTGTTGTTGGGTATTTTAACTGCTCTGAGTAACTTTGGATCTGAAATAGAAACACTCTTTTTTTATTCTTACTGAGAACCAGAATGAAGAATGTAAGTTGCAGAACCACAGATGAAGAAGAAAAATGCCAATGTTCAACTAAGATCATCAGATAATAACAAAAGTAATTGATGCTCCCCTTCTAATGGCTTTATTTTTCTTTTTTACTTTTTCCACTCATTTTTTAATTCTATACCCTTTCAAAGTTATAATACAAGGGTGAAGGTTTGAGTAGTTAATCCATGGGCAAAAAAGAAAATTAGAAGAAAAAAGTTAACAAAAAGTGGTTTAAGTAATATTCTATTTAACAAAGGAACTTAGAGACAAACTTAGATCTTTCCCCTTTTACATTCCCTTAAAAATTCATAGTGAATAGTTTGAATATTTATTTTCACTTAAATAAGCTTATGTATATTTTCTATAGAAAAGTTGTTTTATTAGATGTAGTATTAAGAAATGTTGAAATTTGTTATAAAATTATTTGAATTATTTTTTGCTATTATTAATTTTTTTTTTAAATTAACAAAAGAGAAAAAAAAATCAACAGAGAAAACCAAATTTTCTGGTAGTATTAAATAACATATTTCCAAAGAATGATGGATTGCTCTACATTGCAAATAATGTCCTTTGGACTATTTGTGAATGATTCACATATCCTCTAAGTAAATTGATATAGACTTCTTAATAACTGTCATACAGTTATCATTGTGAATAAATACCACACTTTTGTAGGATACTCTGACACAGTAATATAACCGAGTAGAATATATTAAAAAAATCAAATTTATCAGTCTCACTGAGAGATTATTTTAAACTGATTTTAACATAAATTAAGTTGAATTTCCCGAGAGCAGTGAAATTGAAAGAAATGTTGTTTTATTTAGTCAGCAATATGAACAACTATTACTTAAAAGTAATCAGAAGAAAATAGTTATCAAGATCTTTATGATGTTATTTTCAGTCTTGGACATTCCAGACAGTATTTTATTAATTTAATTTATTTTAATTACTCACGGTATTATTGTATTAAGATAACAAGAAACAGTGTTTCATCAGCAACTGCTTGTAATTCTGCTGGAGAATGCTCTGTTCAGCACAATAACTCTTTAGTGGTTAAAATTAAATGTAGATAGGAGAAAACATTGTTCTTATTTTTCACAAACAACAACTTTTATTTTACTACACTCTGCTTATAGTATATTGTAAATAATAAAGTATAACTGGTTCATAGTGGCTACAGCTTTACTCTTCAATAGTTAGTAAAAGTGTCTAGTTTATTTATTACTTATTGCTTCTGTTGGATATCCAATGAGAAACATTGATTTACTACATGTTTCTCCATTGAATATTGTGTTGTATTTTTCTTTGGTGGTAGAGGCCTTTATTTGTAAAAATATAAACAATTTTCCTATATTGATATAAAATTATCAAATTCCCCAAGTCATCACATATTCTTTGCTAAAAAGAAAATAAAATGTTGACTCAATTCTGTTCAGGTGTTTTTGCTAGAATTCTAATAATTTTTCATAAGTGATATATGTAAGTTATATTCCACTACTAGCTTTTTCGGTTCTGCATTGATGCAATATCTGTTGGAGTTGTACATTGTTTATCATGACTTTTTTTTGTGAAAGTATTTTCTCTAATTACTGATTCAAATCAGTCACTATCTCAGTTATTCATTTGTGTGTGTTTTCTACACACACACATCACAGCTGTTCTGAAATGTGTTTTTGATATCACTGATACAGTGCTGGAGCTAAAAGTCATGGAACCCTTCTAGACCTAAAAGTCATGAAGTCAAACCCTTCCATAGGTATATTAATAAGCAATTTACATCACTTTGTTGTAAATTATTTACATAAAATTTGTTATTTGGTTATATATATCTTATAATTGTAGAGCCTGTTATTGAATTAGCTGAAAAACCTTTAAGCAAGTTTTATTGCCTTAATGCATATAAAATATATTTCCCCCCCGATAGGTAATATTGTCCCTGTTCCTTATAGAAGGCCAATCATTGAAGCATTTATAAGTGCAAGCAACTTTGATATGAAATTGCAGTTTTTCTGATAATTTCATTGTTATAATTTCCAATTCATTCAAACTCATGAACTAGATCAGCAGAATGTATCCTGCAGTGTGCTTAAACTATGGCTTAAATTTGTATGTAAAAATATTATTGTTAATATTAGTATCATATTCATGACTATGTAGTTGAATTTTAAGAGGGAGGGGGGCAGTATATTTTGAAGGATGATGTGCAACAGATCCAATGGAAACTAATGAGAGATTTTCCTGGATTTGTATGTGATCTATAAAGACCAACAATTGTGCATGTACTGAAAGGCACACAGCTTTATTGTAAGAGAAGAGTTATATAGTAATTAAACCTTATTTTCCATCATAGAGAGGGGAAACTTGTGTAGATTGCTGGTTTATTTCTCAATTATATAAATCTGCTGTTGGTTGTTTTATGTATGATTTTGTTGAGCTTTCTACTTCCACACTTTCCCCTCTGTGCATTGATGTTGAATCTTGATATTTCTTTAGGAGTGAACATACCCTTGCCAAATGTATGTCATTATCCCATCTCTTTCCTTTCTTCCCATCTTCCTCCTCCTTTGTTTTTTATGTCTCCCTTTCTTTGTCATTTTTTTTCTTCTTTACTTTCCTCAAGCAAATAAACATGAAGCTATTATTGTTTGGATAGGGTATTGTTTGTTTCTTTGATTTTCTTTTTTTGTTTTTTCCTTTTTTTATTCCTTTACCTCTCCCAATGGGATTTGATCTCTCATCAGTTTTGCATATTGACTATTTCAATCCTGTTAGTTACTTCTGTTTTTATGTTGCTACCCAAAGCAATTCATTTGTTGTATGTGATGTGATGTGTAGACCCCTATAAATATATATATATATATATATATATATACACACACACACACACACACTCACACACAAACGAAAAAATGTAAGCAGCCACAATTGTTATACATCTATATCTATATTTTTTAATGCAGTGGTTACTAGTATTAGCTCATAGTATTGAGTTGATATTGTTGTGCTTCTCCGCTTGTGTATATCATTGTCAATGCGGCCCTCTCACCTGAGATGACAAAGTTATTTGTTTTTCTTTTTTTTTTTTTTTTTTCAAATGAAATATTGTTTCTAAATCTGTAAAAAAAATTGATTTGAGCCAAACTATTGATTCCTCACTAAAGGGATTCCTGGTGTATTCATATTTTTTATCAATGATTGCGTGTGTGTGTGGTCTGAAAGAGATAAGAGGATTTCAGGCATTTTTTCCTGCCCACTTTCTATGACTGACATCAAACCAGTTTCTTTAGTTTAACTTTGACTGGTAATTCATTGTTTGCTCAGTCAGTGAAAAGACAAAACTTTATCATTCATTACACATTTTTAACATTTCTTCAGTTAGAAACAATACTAATAACAAAGTTCCCATTTGAATTTCTCCTCATATGTCTAAACAGAGTCTTAGAACACAGACATTGAAGCCATATGCAATGGTAAACTTATCATTCTTAGTTAATATTCAGCATTCATTTTGTTTGATTTTTAAGAACACATTGTTAAATACATCCCTCAAAATCCAGTTGCAAGTTATGTTCATTGTAATTCTTACACATATAATTATTTGCATCTGCTTGATGGAAAATTTAGGGTTTGTGTGTGTGTATATATATATATATATATATATATATATATATATATATATATATATATATATATATATAGGAAATGATATCTATTGTGGTTGTAAATAGTGTAAATTAAAATGATGCAACCAAATTATTAATCAAGTTATTTTTCCATATAAAATATGATTGTTTACAAAACAAGCATTCAATGTATGTGTGTATTTAGGCATTTATATATAATATATGTATGTATGTGTGTATATATATATATATATATATATATACACACACACACACACACATATATATATATACATACACACAAATTCACACACCACATACATTGCTGTATACTTGAGGTCATGAGGTATTCCAGTAGATATTCTGAAGCAATTTCTTTTTCTTCTAACCAAGAACCTAATTCTCACTGACAGCCAGCTTTAAAGTTAAGAAATCATGGATTCTACCACATTACCATGTTATTTGTATTTCTGAAAAGTAACTACTGAAAGATGAAACTTCACAAAACTATTTATTTCTAATTGCAAATAAAAATTTTTTTTTTTTTTTAACTTTTCAAAAAAACAAAATACTTTCAAACTTGAAGATGAAACATTACACACACGCACAAAATGTGTGTGTGTGTGTGTGTGTGTGCTGCAGGTAGTCTTATGGTCTACTGAATTAATCCACTTATTTTTCGTAACTCTCTTGCTGATGATAGCTGAACTGTTTCTCATATGTATAAATTGTATTATCAACAAAAATTAGTTACAAATCCACCAACCATTTTTGTTTCTTAATATCAAGCTGCTTTAAAATTTTCTTTTGAAAAGGTTTATTTTTTTTCATTTATTGAAGGAAACACATACAAATAACATCATTACACATTTGATGTACATTTCTTTTCTCCTCCTAGCTTTAATGAAATCATCTTCACTACAGAAATTAACTTCATTACCATGGTCTTGAAGCCAAGGAGTTCTTCTGACTGTACTCAAACTATATTTCAGAGTTTGTTTTGTACAGCGATATGTCATCTTTGACAATTTCCACTTTTATTTAAGATGTTACCTAAGAATCTATCATCATGAAACATGCTCACTGTTGCAGCTAACTCTCTCTCATGACAAATTCTAACCATCTTTAAAATGGAGCTTTTCATATTTTAAGCCCAAACAATTAGGTTAGCTTAACAAAGGAATAACCATGTTTAGATCACAAATGGAACAAAGTAAAGTATTCAATGGATTATGTCCTTGTAGGTCTGCCAAGGCAGAATTGACTCTGGCTGCTCAACAAAATCTTCATATTATTCTCAACATGTTATATTTTTGACTGTTGTCTGTTTTCTGCAGTGCTTCAAGCTTCAAACATAGATGTTTAGAAAAGTTTTACCTATCATAAAATAAGTAGTTATATATTAAGATAAGTTAACTGAAGTTTTTGCTAAAAAGTTGATTAGGGTGTGTAAAATAAAACATTTAACAGAAATATTTCAATATTCCCAATTAAAAAGAAAAAAAATGGATTAGTATTACTTGCTTTTAATGTTATATTGTAAAAGATGTTACTAGAAAACTTGTGGCCAGTTCAGCGGGAAAATTTATGTCTTGGCTTTATGCTGTAGATTTTGTGATTACACTTATAAATAAATTCAATCTAGCCTGTAACTATTAAAGTGCCTATTTGTAGATCCAATATCTTAGCATTTCTTTTCACCATAACATAAAATTGTTTTCTCTTAAACAAACCATTGTAGTCTGGTGTCTAAACTAATCCTATATAATAGTTGTGTATGTGTGTATTACTTAATACTAAAATCTGCTTAAAAGTTAATATTTCAAGGTCAAATATGTTTGTAACTCTGTCATTGTTTCTTCTCCCTCCTGGATTTTGTTGACTATAGTTTTAAGATTATATTATATGTAGTAAAGATTATTTACCAACATAACATGGCAGTCCTGGTTTAGGATGAGTGTTGCTGTAATTTAGCCCCAGGAGACATCGTCTCCAGCTGGCTATACATCACAATCTGTGTCCTTATATTTTCGAACAAGGGAATCTAGCACCCCCACTCAGCTCAAAATAATATCCGTGTATCGCGATTTCTGGGTTATTTACCTTCATCGGCACAATAATTGTTCAGCTAGAAATGGCACTGCCAAATTCCCATACAAAATATATAGTTTTCAAATATATATTTTGAACGGGAATTTGGCAGCACCACCTCTAGCCAAACAATTATTCTGTGCTGATGAAGGGAAATAACCCGGAAATCGCGATACAAAGATATTGTTTTGAGCTGAGTAGGGGTGCTAGATTCCCTTGTTCGAAAATTTAAGGACATAGATCGTGTCGTATAGCCAGCTGGAGATGATGTCTCCTGGAGCTAAATTGCAGCAACACTCTTCATAAACCAGGACTGCCATGTTATGTTGGCAAATAATCTTTACTACAAAGTACTGTTGCTGAATATCTCTCATTGTGAGATTTACAAATAGCCATTTTCTAAGATTATATTAGTTTTATCAATTGACATATATCTGCTATTGGTTGCAGATACTTAAAATAATGCTCTGGATTTGTTAGCTTCCAAGTATGGAAGATACTGTCTCAAGTCCTGTTGTATTACTCTTAACTTTAAGAATAGTTTTATCTCATTTAAGAATTTTCAAAATAATAATTTTGTTGTCCAAAAAAAAAAAAATGTTTCAATGTTTCTCAGATTAAAACTATATTATGGGAAATATGTAACTGTTTAGCTTCAATTTATTCTAGTCAGTGCCTTCATATTGCTGTAACTAAAAGCTGAGTTTTATTTATATTCTGTAAAAAAACACTATTGGTTTATATTTTTTTTATGTAAGATTTAATATAGTAAATCTTCTTATTTTGATGCCTTTAAAACTAAATCTTTCAGAATTACTAGAACGAATAACTGCATAATTAGGTGTGTTCCAATGGTATTGTAGTTTTTCTATAAAGAATGTCTTTTTATAACACAGATGTTATTTCTCTACATGAAAGTTAATCAGTTCCTGGAGAGGAGCAATGAAATTACCTTAAATCTTTTCAGATTAATACTTAATGATATTGAGTTGTAATAAGTTGTAGTGTTTCAAAATTAGTTTGCTAAAGTTTATCAAATGTGAAGGAATCAGTAACTCTATAACTGTAACTATGCATTGCATTGCATTCATCTAAAAAGTTCAGATAATTGAATAAGTAATTAGGTTATTTGGTAGATATTCTGATGGCATCAGGAAAGATGTAGATGCATGCTATATTTAGTTACTAAGCAATAGATTTTGTACCAATGCAAGACATGCAATATTCTGAAAAGACTATGTATCTTACATTCATTGACTTATATATATATATATATATATATATATATATATATATATATATATATATATATATATTCTGAAAGTTTGAGTAATACAAAAAGCTGTTTGTTTATGGTTTGGTTTCTAGTTGGTTATTTCTAACTCTTCATCCACACAGCAAAATTGTATCTGTTTTTTTTTTTTCTTTTTCTTTTATATGTCTACTCTTGATGTGCATCTGTGAGTATTTGCTTAGAGAACATACTGACTAAATTATTTTTACCTTTATACTCTTTGTGAACATTGCCTGGACCAAGCTGAGACTTGCTGGAAATTGGTTCTGGAATCAGTGCCAAATGATTTTTGACAAACTCATTCTGATTTTTTTTCTTGACCACTCTCAAAAAAAAAGATAAAAAGGTAAATAAAATTAAAATATCAAACAAACACTGAACATTTTTCAGAACTTTTAAAGAATTTTGGTACATTATATGTTTGAAGTTGTATGCATTTATCATTTTATGATAAAGTATATAAAATTTCTTAGATGTGTACCAGATGTGCTATTTGTTACAATAGTTATTTAAAGTATAATTCAAAGTGATTTTGGACACATTAGTAAATCAGAAAAGATCTTGGCAGACATCCACTTAACAACACATACTCAGACCATGTGAACCAGTAGATTTTGGGACTTTTTTTATGGGAATGTTTTGCTCAAGACTTTATAATTCATCTTAAAAAAAAAAAAATTTAATTTCAAAACAGTAGTGTTATTCTTGCCTCCTATTTTACATTATTTTAATGTAGAATAGTAAAGAATAAAAACAAAACCATCAAATCATGTTTTATAATACAAAATCAGAATATGAAATCCAAATTCTTAACACCTACTAAAGTCTCTCATGTTTATACACTCTAATTTAATAGTCCTTTGTTGTCAATGTTGTTCCCATAAGAAAAAGGGCTTGTTCCTTAAATTGTCAGCAGTGTTCTCTGAGAGAAACACACTTAAATCATAAAAAAAAGCAAGCATGCAAATGCTTTCCATTTTTTTAATTATTTTTCCTTTCAGTTTTTTGTTTGTTTGTTTTAATTGGTTTGTAAAAGAAATTTTGGTATTTAATCTATCAAATTCGTCAAGATCCATTGGATTATTTATTTCAAATTTTTAATGGTGGATAATTTTTGCAAATTATGGAAGTGGCAATTCTTAAGAAGCATTTTCTAATTTTTAGGGACAGTGGGGTGAATTATCTGGAATTTTCTACTGAAACAATAATCTGTTATGCTCTATCTTCTCTGTGAAGAGAATACAAATCATTTCTTACCCATTAAGTAGCAATGGCATGCTTCATGATGTCATGCCATTGATCTCCCCTCTATCAGCTGTTAACAAGTGTACTGCCACCTACTAGTTTTGCTGCTGTAAAATGTATTAACATTGCTGCATATGCCAGTTTATAGAAGTGTCTGTGGGCTTGCACATAGAAGTATTTATGTATTCCAGTAGAATGTGACACACACATTATATATATATATATATATATATATATATATATATATATATATATACACACACACACACACACACATATATATATATATATATATATACACACACACACACACACACACACACACACATATATATATATATATATATATATATATATATATATATGATAGGCTAGCTAAAGTAAATATTGCAATTGCTATTCCATCAACCTATGCACACGTAACACTCTCATCAACATAAAACACATTTTTTTTCTTTTTGCTTGGCCAGTATTAAAGTAAAAGTTCCCTCAAGTTGGCTGTCTCTTTAGTTTTTCAGTGCCTAACTGCAGTGTAAATGTCTGTAAATAGCTAATTGGTGTTGGTTTGACTGGACTCTTGCACCAGTCTGATCAAAGAAATGCAACCTCCAACACTAACACTCAGTTCTTTTTTGGCTGTTCAGTTCTGGTGAGATATCAGAATCGGTACAATAACAATGCCTGGTTGTTGTTGTCATTCTGCTTTTGCAAATTTCTGATTTGTTAACGGTAAATAGGTGCCTGTTGTTCTCTTCTATGGAAGGTACACCAAGTAGCTAGTTGCCTATTTGATCAATAAAATGAGTTGATCAAAGGCTTTCTATAAATAATTGCAGATGGATGTTTGTTTCTGTTTCTGAATGAATCACTGATGGAGAAAGAAAATCTAAACAAATAAAGATCAACCACAAAAAGAACAATTCTCAATTATCACCTGTCTTAATGATATATCAGGATTCTGTAGATGTTCTCTATTAAACTCTTGTTTACAGTATGACTTTTACACTCCTGCTCTTTTATTCACATGTTCTCATGTCTTCTTCATTGTTTCTAAAGGAATTCTAGGTAAGAGAAAATCATCACCACCTGTCTCATTTTTGTGCTGCATATTGTGTGTTTATCTATTCTCATTTTGATAATTTTGTACATTTTACAGTCTTTCATTTGCTTAACTCCTTTCACTTTGTACCTTGCAGACCACTGGGAGCTTCAGCTCTTAAGAATCCTTCAGTATTTCTCAAAATGCAAAGACTACAATGATTCCAGACCCAAAGGTCACTAGAACTTGGCATTACACTTGAGCTATTTGCATTGGTAGTTAGAGGAAAAGGATATGATTTAAAACAACCACCACAGTGTTACTTCTATCACTGTTCTTTTCTGGTAGTTCTTTTTGACATGAAATATATCATTGATGGCGAATCTGCATTTAAAAGATGTCAGATCTACTTAGTGGTGGTTATCATTGTTTGGCCCTAGCTTAGGCTTATTATCAAAGACATTATAGCTATACCCATCTCTTTTTTTTAAATATCTATTACTACTTTGTGTCCTTTTCTTTTTTTGAAGGCAATAGTTTGTGAATTGAAGGAGATTTGGCTGCTGTTTCTAACAAATCAAATGATCAGCATAGAGACTTTATTTCTTTTTTTTTTTAGTTCAGCTCTTCTGTCTTAGTTAGTTAATTAATCCTACCCATTTTTTTCTTTTGATGAAAAACTGAATCCTATAGTGGTCAAGAGAAAATATTTTTAGTAGTGATCTAAAACAACTTTGGCTAATAACCAAACTATCAGGATTTCAATCTAGCTAGGCATGTTAAGAATCAGTGGGACTGCAGTTGTTTAGCCCTAGATGAGTCCTGATCAATCAAACCTATGATCAAAGATATTCTGGCTGTGCCCATCCTAAGCAGAAATTTGGTTGCTATTTTGTATTAGGTCAAGCAACCATGTAGATTTCCTTTATTTACTTAAGCTTTTGTATAACCACAGGACACACATGCTCACTTAGCTTATTTCAAGATAATCGCAAAAGATTGCTACCAATCTAACAGGCCAGACATGGTTCTGATAGTACTAAAGCTGAATAAGACCCAACTGCCATGTTACTTGACTACATCTTGAATATGATACCACTCCACTTTTGTGTTCCTTTTTATTACAGTAGTATAACACAACCTCTGTCAGTTTTGACTATAGTATTTTGTATTAATTGTCTTGTAGTAGTGCATCCTCATAGTTACAATCCTAAAATTATTTTTAAATGAAACTAAAAATATATTCATATATATATATATATATATATATATATATATATATATATATATATATATATTAAATGGCTAACCTTCTTAACTAGCTCCAATATTCCTAAACTTTGATGGTAGTTTTGGTAAGTTAAACAAACACTAGCCTACCTACCTAAATTTTTTATGCCAAAGCAGGAACAACCCAGAAATATCAACACAGAAAATATATTTGCTTGATGGCGTTGATTAATCAACTGTATTTGTATCAGGAGAAATTACCATTCATCAATCCTTCAAGCAACATAACAAGAGCAAGGGGTGTGGGAATAACTCAAAATCAAATCAGTTGATGCACAAGTGTTTTTTGATTAATACTGGAAATAAGAGAAGTGTTAAATAATCTGATCATGACAGTGACAACTCCAGATGTTTCAGTCTTATTAGATCTCCTTGGCAAAATAAATTTGTCAGATGATAAAAGACAAATGAATAATACTTAGTAATTTAGTTATGCTGAGAAAAGTATTGAACTACCTGCTCATGAGTTCAAATCAGCTAGCACTTGGTTATATTTCTGGTTAGAACATGTTAGTCTGCATTGCCTTAGCTCACTTTTTTTTTTTAGTAATCACTTTGGAAAGGACAGTTTTTATGACCCTTTTTAGGGCCTCCATGACTTATGGGAGAGAGGGAGGAGAAAAAAAGGTATCATGAAACCAGAGACTTAGCCTGAATGCTTACAATTGTGTGGATTCTGAAAAAGGCACCTAAATAAGCCACAGATCGATTTGAAATCAGAACTAATACTGCAAGACATTCTGTATCTTACTCTAATGATTCTGCCAGTCTTCTACCGTAAACTAGTACTTTATCAGCCCTCCCTCTTCCTTCCAGAAGAATGAAAGAAAAACCTCAAAATATTTCAAAAGCTAAAAACCTCAAAATATTTCATCCAATGTTCCAACAACTCAGTTTGCTGCACTTAGCTATCAGCAATAAATAATGGGTTATTTTGGAAATGTAATATCAGAGTCTGTTAATCACTTAGTCTGCCCTTGTATTCAGATTAATTTCAATCACAAGCTGCAAGTGGTTGCTAGTGTGCAACAGTCAGTTCCATGTAAAACTTATCAGGGACTCACTACCAATGGATATCCTTTTCATTTATGAAAGGAATCACAATATCTTAAATTTATAGTTTGATTAGAAATGAATACCAAAGCTAATCATTTTTGAAATACAAATCTTTTTTTTTTAATTTACTGTAATATTGTGTAAAAGATTTCTCAATATGGTATCCCTCACTCAGTTGGTGGGAAGTCTTGTTTTGCTAGTTACTTGGTGAGCTTATTAGTACTGGTTCCATAAAAAAGTATCCAGTACACATTTTAATATGGTTGGCATTAGGAAAGACATCCAATCATAGAAACCATGCCAAAGCAGACAATAGAGGTTGGCACAAACTTCTAGCTTGTCAGTGTATCAAACTGTTCAACCTCAAATGGAGCTCATGAAGCTGAAAAATGTGGGAGTTAAGGCCCCTATTGGGGGTGGGTGTATTAATGTCGACCAGAGAAGTTGAATTGTTGGGAATCTTTTTAACTTGGGTCTTATATGTATTGTTTGAATTTCTTTGAAATAGGAAATATATGTATGTTCACTGGGTTTGTAAAAGAGAGCAAAGCTACAGGAAACCAAAAGACGAATGATCACGATAATCAGTCAGCTACCCTAGCCTAGTCGTTACTACTCTCCAAGTAGGATTCCTCACCATACAGGTAACAGGCACAGCTGTAAGATGCATTACGGATCTATAGCAATTGGAAGGGCATGACCCAATTGAAATAACGTGTGACGTTTGGAGTAAAGGGAAATGAAAGTGTCGCCTCTGGAGTTTGCAAATGACCACTATACTGATAGGTAACTGGGCAGAAAAAATTTACAATCAATAAATGTCTTAGAACAACCAGTCACTCATCTGGGAAGGCCTTGAAGTCAATGTTACCAACTGGGGACTATGTGTGACCCAGTGATAATAAAAAGATTCAAAGGAGGTCTACAATGAAATAATTTTACTCAACACTTTGCAAGTGAATCAGTGGAGGCAAAGATGCGTCTCATTTACTTGACAATCTATGCACCACATTGCAGAAATCACAATGAAGTATATCTGAAAGGATAGTCTCACACTGTTGTGCCGTTGAATTACAAATAATGCTCATCTGTTATGTTCGGGTGAAAGACAAAATGTATAAGTCATGGCCACTTATTGATTAAATTTTGCCAAAGTTTCAAAAACACTGTGTCTGAATGTGAGCATGATTCTGACCAAAACATTCTTATCCATAAACAATATATCAAAGACAAACCCTTCTGTTGACATTCTTGCTAACAGACAGTGCAAATGGTTACATTGTGAATGCTGAAGTGTACACTGGGATGAGACCGGATGCCCGAGCAGTTGATAATCTGGGTGTCACAGGGAATCTCGTAGTGCAAATGACGGAGGGGTATCAGGCCCAGAACTATTCACTATTCACGGATAGATTTTATACATCAGTTGAGGTTGCAGAATATTTATTGGATATTTATAGGACTATGTGGAACAGCTTTGACCAACAGAAGGTCTTTCCCAAAATGTCTCAAAAGAACTAACAGGCAAATTCAAAAAGGGGAATGAGTGGTTCTGTTCAAGGGGAACGTTGCAACGACGGTATGGATGGACAAACGCCGCATATATTTTGTTTCGTCAATTTATGTAGATTCACCCAGTGCAAATGACGGAGGGGTATCAGGCCCAGAACTATTCACTATTCACGGATAGATTTTATACATCAGTTGAGGTTGCAGAATATTTATTGGATATTTATAGGACTATGTGGAACAGCTTTGACCAACAGAAGGTCTTTCCCAAAATGTCTCAAAAGAACTAACAGGCAAATTCAAAAAGGGGAATGAGTGGTTCTGTTCAAGGGGAACGTTGCAACGACGGTATGGATGGACAAACGCCGCATATATTTTGTTTCGTCAATTTATGTAGATTCACCCATGACCTCAGTCACTAGGTATAATTGTAATGATACAGAAAGGTACCTGTCCCATGGCAGTGAAGAGTTAGAATAACTTCATGAGAGAAACAGACAAATACGACCAAATGATACGCCATTACAAATGGCCTTGCTAATTAGTAATGAAGTTCTTTATGTGGATATCATATAATGCTTGTTTTGTAGGGATTTTACAAGCCCCATGTCCAGCCTAACAAGAACCTTCACATTCCATGCTTCTTTGGCTAAGTTTTGTCAGTGATGTGAGGGTCAGTACCCAAGCAAGGACATAATCATCCAGCAACCGCAAAGGATCATTTGGTTGATGTTGGATTGCATGAGGTGGAACGAGCTGAACATCAAACCACAAACAATCATTGTGCTGTGTTCATGGAGAAACATAGGCAGGTTAAGAGAGCAAATTCTAATGCTCAATATAAGGACTTGCCAAAACAGTCAAAGACTATTTTCTGGTGTAACCACTACAAAATTTTCCTTTGTATTAGGAAACCAGGATCAAACTTAGAGTGGTGTATTCAATTCCTGCGGGTGGTTAGGGTTCAAAGGGTTAAATGATGCCACCCCACAGGCTAGGTGAGCAAGCCAACACTCTCCCACTGGTTGAAAGGGGGACTGAAGCAACATGAAATGAAGTGTTTTGCTCAAGAACGCAATGTGCCACCCAGCCAGGAAATTGAAACCATGATCTAGCGATCATGAGCACAACAGCCTAACCACATATGTATAATGTGTATGTACATATATATGCATCTGTATACATACATATGTGTGTATAGATATTTATATATATACAGTGCATTCCAGAAGTTTTGAGACTTTTTAGGAAGGGCAATAAAACTGTCCTAGATTATTGTAATTTTAATATATCATTACTATATATCTAAAAGCTGACCTGCCAACTTTTGTTATTTCAGATTGAAGGAACCAGCTGTAACACCACTTTGAACACAACCTACTAAGTATTGCTTGTCAGAACTGATTAGTTTGCAGAATGCAGACGAGATGTTTAGAAGCTCAATCTATATATATAAAAATGAGAATGTGTGTGTGTGTGTGTGTGTGAATCCCTAAAACTCGAGAACTACGCAACCAATTTCATTCAAATTTTACAGATGCCTTACTTAGGGTTCCAGTTGTGTTTTAGTCAAAAAACATTTTTAACTTCTTGCAGAGTTCAAGCCCACGGCAACATAATATCTCCTCCACTATTTAAGTATTACGTGTCAAAAGTGAAACAAAAACACTCATGTCAAATACTTTCACTTTAAAAATGAAACTATTCCACTAACTGAAACAATCACATTTCAATACTGTAATGACAGATACTTTCAGAGAGAGAGAGGTGTATATGTATACATATAGATGTATATGTACACGTTATTCCACTAACTGAAAGAATCACATTTCGATACTGTAATGACAGATACTTTCAGAGAGAGAGAGATGTATATGTATACATATAGATGTATATGTACACATATATGTATAGATATATATATAGATATAGATCTATATGCATACATGTATATGTATATATATGTGTAGATGTATATATATATAGATGTACATGTAATATGTATACATGCATACAGATATCTATACATATATACACCCATCACATACATACACATGCACACAAACACACACATTAGTCATTTATTTTCTTATCCAAAACTACGTCAAAAGTACTGAATGGATCTTTATGAAATTTGGAAATTATATTCTATGCATAACAGCCATAACTCCCATGAAAATTCATATATTTTTGATGTTGATGAAATTTTAACCCGAACATAACAGATGAGCATTATTTGTAATTCAACGGTACAACAGTGTAAGACTACCCTTTCAGATATACTTTCATTGTGATTTCTGCAATGTGGTGCATAAATTGTCAAGTAAATGAGACGCATCTTTGCCTCCACTGATTCACTTGCAAAGTGTTGAGTAAAATTATTTCATTGCAGACCTCCTTTGAGTCTTTTTATTATCACTGCGACACACATAGTCCCCAGTTGGTAACATTGATTTCAAGGCCTTCCCAGATGAGAGACTGGCATTCCACTTAATGTCTATGTTCCATGTTGGCATGGATTGGAGAGTTATTAATGTAGAAATATGGTATCATAGCTACTAACAGTTGAGGGTTGCGTAGTATTTCTGCTAGTAGGCTATAAAATTTTGTTAAACTGGGCAAAAATCACTAAAGAAACTTATGAAATGCTCCAGACTGCTTATGGATTAATTTCACTGGCACAAGAGGTTTAAGAGTGGTAGAGAGGAGGTGAAAAATAATGAAGTATGAAAGGAAGAGTGATGTCAGACCATCAAAGCTGGTTGAGAAAATTCGCAATTTACTGAATAAAGACTGTTGCATCTCTAAAAACAATAAGTTTGGAGTTGGTGTGGTAACTGTACACATAATTATTCATGAAGATCTGAATATGTGCTTACTAATACCAAGTACCTTACAGTATGTACTGGGTGCATTTTTCAGGACACCAGCTCTAGTAGGATTGACATGTAAGTTGAAAACAAAAAGAAAATAAAAGGGGAAAGGAAAAATCATTGGCTAACTGGGAATGTATTTGAGAGAGAGCAAGGTGGCTTTGTGCCAAGTGGTGACTAAAGTATTACTGAGGGACATGAACAGATGTCTTGCTATAAATGAGATACATGGATATGCTGCATTATATGAGGGTGGTTGAGAGTATCTGGAGGAGACGTAAAGATATTGGTGACATAGTGGCAGAGTGTAACTCTAGTGCTACAAGCTGGTGAGTATAAAGAATATAAATGGATCAAGAGGGAAGGAAAAGGTGGTTAATATCATAAGAGTGTGGGAGGAAAGTGATAGATGGTTAGAGCCTTGACTAGAAGTGGATGTGTAGTTGAGGGAAAATATCAGTATGAAGGGAGAGGTGAGAGAGAAGTGGTTCATGAAAGAGATGACAAACTGGCACAAGAGATGTAAGCAGTAGTGTCAAATTTGTAGATAGATGAGAAAGTAATGAGATGAAGAGCAGGAAGTGGAGAGGGAGAGCAATGGCAGTGAGAGGTACATGAAGATGATGACAGGAGGAAAGGGGAATTAATGGATGTTGAGGATGATAGGAGAGGTGTAAAATATGAGGTATAGAGCACTATGATACAGCTCAGATGGGAGAGATTGAAGGCACAGAAAAGAAGTGATTGTGGGGAGTAGTATGAAAAGGGATGGAGTTAAGAAGGAGGTAAGTGATAGTACAAAAGGGGGGAATTAAATATATCCTGATTAGGCCCTCAAGTGATTACAGCTGTGACAATTAAGAGTGGTAGAGGGATGGGTATTTGGAAGCTGAGATGTGGGGGAAATGCTTGATGTGAGTAGTTGGATGTAGGGCTCAGCATGAACTAACATAAGCATAATCTTTTAGAACCTCACTATCATCATGACATATGGGTCTTCATGAGCACAGCAAATTGCTAATAATCTTGGTATGTGTACATATGTGTTTGTGTGTGTATATACATATATATACAATTCATTCAATCAGGGTCAGATGCAATATGAACCCAACCCTGATGTGAGTATGAAAGGAAGTGGTTTGAGTAAATAAATGATGCTTCATCATAAAGTTGTGCTCAGAAAAAATCTACTTCAACTTAAAGGGGAATAGGAAATATATGTACATCTCCCAGACTCATGCAAAACCTATCTAAATTTAATCAGTATGAATTGTCCCATGCTCAAAATCAAGAATTAGATATTGTCCTTTGGTCGAAATCAGGTGCCAGTGTCATTTTGGTTGAGCTGATAGTCTCTTACAAGAACCAAGGAGATGAACAACACCAATTCATGATGGGAAAGTGCACTAACCTTTTGAAAGAGGGGTACTTTGCACAGTAAAGGCAGTGGAAGTTGGAATGTGAGGATTTGTCACAACATCCATGCACCAACTACAAGGTCAATCTGAAATTAAAGGTTGCAAAAGAATTGCAACAATGAAATGCCTGTCAGAGACAACTGAGAAGAGCTCAATGTGGTTATGAGTAAAAGGAACGATAGATGGAAATTGTAAGAGAATACAGCAAGCCACTAGACATAGGACGGAAACCCAGATTGAAACAGTGTAAGTTTGTGCAATGGAGATCACCCAAAGGTCTTGAAATCAATCTCCACTACAGACGGCATTTAAATAACAGCAGGAGGACACTTAAGTGTCACTACCTTGGTGGGTCAGACTCCCATACCATGTCAGGAACAAACTAGCCAAAATATTTGACAGTTCTTCCTTTGAAGATTTCTCTTGTCTGCTTGGCCTGTAATGAGTTTCTATTTACTATATACATATACACACAATATATATATATGTATGTATGTATACACACATACATATATATTCCCCCACTGCCCCAAGTTAGCTTACCAAATGAACAGAAGGAGCACTTTTATGATACTCTTCTACAGGCTACCTCAAAGATGAATGACAATGATCTCATCTTTGTGGCTGGAGATTTCAATGGGCATGTTGGATGGCAGCCTGGTATCTCACATGGTGTTCATGGGAGTGGGGCATAGAATTGGTTCCCAAATCAAAGAGGGAACATGGCTACTGGAATTCTGTGATGCAAATAACCTTTTGATCTGCAACACCAATTTCAGGAAGCCAGCCAGCCACCTGAAAACCTATCAATCAGGTGACTTTGGTAGCCAGATCAATTACATTCTCACCAGACAGCAGGATGCATGGTTGCTCTTAAATACGAAGAAGCTTCTCTGGTGAAGAATGTAACCCCACCAGCATAGACTAGTCATTAGCAACTTTAGACTCCAGGCCAGAAGGATGCTAAGAAGCAGACCAATCTGGAAAAGAAGGATATGGAAGCTTAAAGACCTTTCATATAGTCACAGATTTAGGGACATCCTAATTGAGAAATTTGATGAGAGGGAGGGGGAGCTACAAACTTGTGACATAGAGGACAACTGGGAATTCTTGCGAGACAGCTTGCTGAGTGCCACAGACCAAATCTGTGGCTGGTGCAAAGTCCCTTCTAGACTTAGGGTAACGTGGTGGTGGAATAATACTGTAGACAGGGCCATTAGAGCAAAGAAACAGGCCTGGAAGAGAGGGGACAGCAGGAAACAGTATTAGATAGCCAGAAGGGAAGCTAGGAAACAGGTATATCTAGCTAAAGGAGAAGCAGAAAAGAAGTTTGCCAATGTTCAGCGTCGTGAGAACCGAAGAACTGAATTATTTCAGATTGCAAGACAGTGTGTGAGAGAAAATTGTGATGTCATAAGAGAGAAATGTGTCTGCATGGATGATGATGCACTTGCTCTTAATGAGTCTGTAAAGAAAAAGGCTTGGCGATGCCATTATGAAAGACTGCTGAACATGGAGGAGGAGAATCTGCCAAATGTTGACCCAATTGAGGTACCAGCTACCTGAATCGACAGTACCATGGTAGATAAAGCAATTAAAGATATGAAAACAAGGAATCACCACTGAGATGCTCAAAATATCTGGTGGTGTGGGCTATGGTCTAATTACCCGTATTGTAAGTCAGGTGGTTCATTCATAAAGGAGTCATACCCAATGACTGGTGTAGCAGCACCATTGTCAACTGCTACAAAAGTAAAGGCGATGCCTTAGATAGAAATAATTACAGAGGTATCAAACTATTGGATCAGGTGATGAAAATTGCAAAGTGAGTCATAGCCCAACTAATTAGGGAGAGATTTAGTCTAGATAAGATGCAGTTTGGTTTTGTGCCAGGTAGAAGCACCACTGATGCTATATTTCTGGTAAGGCAGCTGCAGGAGAAATACCTGGCCAAAGATAAACCTCTGTACTTGGCTTTGTTGACTTGGAGAAAACTTTTGACAGAGACCACGATCCCTTATCTGGCGGTCAATGCAGTAACTAGGGATAGACCAGTGGTTGGTGAGAGCCATATAAGCCTTGTTCAGGTATGCTACCAGTAAGGTGAGGGTGGGCAATGAGTACAGCAAAGAATTCATGGTACAAGTAGGGGTTCACCAAGGATCAGTGCTCAGCCCCCTCTTGTTCATCATAGTCCTCCAGGCAATAACAGAGGAATTCAGGACAGGCTGCCTCTGGAAGCTCCTCTATTCTGATGACTTTGCTCTTGTAGCTGAATCACTACCTGAACTAGAGAAGTTCCAGGTATGGAAGCAGGGACTAGAATCGAAGGGACTTAGGTTCAACTTAGCTAAAACCAAAGTCTTAGTAAGTAGGAAGGTAGACAAAATTACAAATCCCTTCAGGTAAATGGCCCTGCTCAATCTGTAGAAAAGGTGTAGGTAGAAACTCCATAAGATGCACCCAATGTAAGCTTTAGACACATAAAAGGTGCAGCATGGCAGTGAAACATGGGCTATAACAGCCGAGGACATGCGTAGGCTTGAGAAAAAGGAAACCAATATGCTTCACTTGATGTGCAATGTCAGTGTGCATGTTCGACAGAGTCTAAGCATCTTGAGAGAAAAGTTAGGCATAAGAGGAATCAGATGTGGTGTCCTGGTATGGTCATGAGATGCATATAGACGAGGACGCAGTGTAAAGAAGTTCCAGTCTCTAACTGTGGAGGTAACCTGTGGTAGAGGTAGACTCAGGAAGACACGGGACGAGGTGGTGAAGCATGATCTTTGAACTTTGAGCCTCACAGAGGCAATGACTGGTGACTGAGACCTTTGGTGATGTGCTCTGCTTGAGAGGACCCATCTAGCCAAGTTCATCCATGCTGGTGGCATGTAAGGAACACCTTTTGAATGTTGAGCCTCACGGAGGCAAAGTGGCTGAGTTCCTTTCGAGTGTTAGGCCTTGTGAGGGCAAAGTGACTGAGTTCCTCTCAAGCATTGGGCCTGACGGAGGCAAAGTGGCTGAGTTCCTTTTGGGTGTTGGGTGTCACGGAACCAAGTGGCCAAGTTCCTTTTGAGTGTTGAACCTCATGGAGGCAATGACCAAGACTTTTGGTATTATGTCGTGCTTGGGAAGAAAACCCATCAAACCAAGCAAAATTGCAGTCATGGCAGATACCAGTGTCATGCAAATGGCACCCGTACTGGTTGCACATAAAAGCACCCATTACACTCTCAGAGTAGTTGGTATTAGGATGGGCATCCAGCCGTAGAAAACCATGCTAAATCAGACTGGAGTCTGGTGCAGCCTTCCAGCATGCCAGCCCAATCAAACCGTCCAACCCATGCTAGTATGGACAACGGACGTTAAATGATGATGTATATATGTATACACACACACACACACACTTGATACCTCTGTAATTATTTGTATCTAAAGCGTCACCTTTACTTTTGTAGCAGTTGACTATGGTGTTGCTACACCAGTCATTGGGTATGACTCCTTCATGTATCACCTGGTTAACAATATGGGTAACTAGGCTATAGCCGACACTACCAGATATTTTGAGCATCTCTGCGGTGATTCCAGATGGGCCAGGGTTTTCCCTGACTTCATACTCTTAATTGCTTTATCTACCAAGGTACTGTCAATTCGGATAGCTGGCCCCTCTGTTGGGTCAACATTTGGCAGACTCTCTTTCTCCCATTCATTCTCTTTATTGAGCAACCTTTCATAGTGGCGTTTCCAAACCTCTCTCTTTGCAGCCTCGTTTAGTGAAAGTGAACCATCATTCATGTGCACACATTTCTCTCCTACGACATCATGATTCTCTCTCACACACTGTTTTGCAACACGAAATATCTCAAGTCTTTGGTCCCTCACAGCACAGAACATCGGCAATTTTTTTCTTATCTGTTTCCCCTCTGGCTTCCCTTCTGGCAATCTGATACAATTCCCTGCTACCACCGTTCTTCCATTCTTTCCAAGCCTGTTTCTTTTCTCTAACAACATTGTTCCACCACACGTTACCTTGGGTCGAGAGGGGACTTTACACCATCCACAGATCTGGTCAGTGGCCCTCAGCAGGTTGTCCCGTAGAAACCTTCAGTTGTCTTCCACATTATGTAATGCTATATCCCCTAATATATATATATATATGTACATACATACATATATATATATATGGTGGTTGTCTACTCCTTATGCAGAGTTTGACCACCTCCTCTACCTACACCTTAGCACCATCATGGCATCTAATGTGGCTTTTTAAACCAGACAATGTTCTGAAAAGACACCCACATAGATTGCACATCCGATTTGAACCACAAGAGCTGCAGATAAGTTCTCATCTTTGTGGATCTGAAAATGTCTTTTGAGGCCTCCATTAGATTTGCAAACCTTCTGGCATACATTACATTCAAAGATATGCACAGACATATAGGCAGAGTAGTTGGTGGAGGTTCGTTTTCCATGGGTTCACAAATGAGATTTGAGTTTCTTGAAAAAAAAGCACGGTCTGTCACAAACTGTGCACACAAAAAAGTCATTGTAATTCACCTTCTTGTTCGTAACACTCTTCCTTAAATCTCTTTTGGGTCTTGCATGCCTCTTCAAACACTTTCACTCCACTCCACACTTTTGTTCACCATCCAGCTCGATCTGAAGCAAGGGTTTCTATGTCCTCTGGATCCATTCCAAGTGACTTCATAGTGGTCCTTATGCCATCCTTAAACCTTTTTTTAGGTTTACGCCAATAGCGTTTCCCTTCTACAAGCTCACCGTAAAACAGCTTTTTGGGCATGCGTTCATCCGCCATTTGAACCATATGGCCACACCATCTCATTTGGTTTCTCAAAATCATCGCTTTAATTGAGGGGATGCCTGCAGATGCAAGGATATCTGTGTTTCGAATAAAAGAACTCCATTTAATAATTAAAATGTGATGAAGGCATTTTTGGTAGAATTGTTCTTAAAATTTTAAATGCCTTTCATAACAAGTCCATGTTTCACAAGAATACAACAGAGATGGAATGACAAATGATTTGTAAAGAGCCAGATTTGTATTCTTATTTATATGTCGCTGGCACCAAACGCGTGACTCCAAGCCACCAAATGCTTTTGCTGCCCTTTCAATTCGCATCATTTTGTACAGAGCTTCCAAGGTAGATAAATGAATCAACAACCTCAAGTAACTTACCCTTAACAAAAATTTTTGTGGGGTTAAAAACAGCACCACATGCATTACAACTGTTGTTTTAAACTTGATGGCTAAGCCAAAATCATCACAAGCTGAATCAAATGCAGATAGAAGAGAATGACTGACAAGATTGCAGTCGTCAGTGTACAAAAGTTCCCTAATGAGTGAAATAAAAACCCTCGTTTTGAATTTCAGTCTGGTCAGATTAAAAATATTTCCTGCTGTTTGATATTTTATGTAAATACCCTCCTCAGAGTTTTGAAAAGCATTCAAAAACACAACAGCAAAATATATTGCAAAGAGGGTGGGTGCATCAAGGTCTCCTTTTACATGACAAAAGATTCAGAGAGCCTACCACCAAAGTTAACTCTAGTTTTCATATCTTGATGCAAAGCCCTGATCATGTTTACAAATTTTTCTGGGCAACCTTCATTAGAATTAGCCACAGAGCATTTTGATTAACAGTATCGAATGATTTGCTCAAATCAACAAGGCAATGGTACAGGGCAAGATTCCGTTCAATGCACTTTTCTTGCAATTGTCTGATAGTAAAGATACAATCAGCTGTGCCCCTGGAGGAACGAAAATCACACTAAGACTCAGATACTATATTTGGAACTATGAAGGTATTTAAGTGTTCTAACAAAATGCAGGCAAGTACCTTTCCAACCACAAACAAAAGTGAAATCCCACAAAAAGTACCACACAGATCCTTTTGCCCCGATTTATACAAGACTAAAATGGCATCAATCCAGTCCTGAGGCACTTTCTCAGTTCTCCAACAGTGACAAATTAATATACTTAAGAGTTCAAACATTTTATCCCCCCCCCCCCCGCCCATATTTCAAGACTTCAGCACAGATTCCATCAGACCCTGGAGACTTATTGTTATTCAGTTTATTCACAGCTAAATAAATGTCATTTAGAGTTGGATCAAATGCCATCTCTTCTATAACTGGAAGATGTTCGATTTTTTCTATCATCCTCATGTCAGTGGATGGTAGTCTATTCAAAAGTACAAAAAAATGTTCTACCCAGTGCTTATGAATAGAAGTGGTGTCAGTCAGAAGCAAATGGACATTTGCTGTTCTCACTGGAGCTATTGAAGAAGACTGTGAGCCATATATCTCCTTAACATAAGAGTACAAACCCTTGGCATCATTTCTATCAGCTGCTTCTTGTGCCCACTTCACTCTATCATTTCACCATTCCTGTTTAATTTTCCTAAGGGTAGTCTGCACTTTCCCTTTCAGATTTCTGTAAGCTTCGTTTGAGTTGGGGTTCAAGGACTGAGAAAGAAGTGTATTGCCTAAGTTTTGTTTTTCTAAAAGCAAATTATGAATTTCTGCTGATCTGAGAACCAGTTACTGAACTTATGTGATTTAAATCTCACTGACGAACTTGCAGCCTGAAATACTTTTGTTTTGAAATCTTCCCATAGATTGTTTGGGTCAAGATTGATACTTTCTATAGCATTGTGGAATCTTTGCAAGCTGCTTGATAATTTAAAGTTTGCAACATTTAACTTTTTGGGTACCTTAGGGTTAGACTGTCAATTTTTAGACATTATCGAAAAATTTATTTTTCCATGCACTAGATGATGGTCAATCCAGCTCTCTGCCCTTCTCATGGCCCGAACGCTAGAAATGTCTTTCATATCACGTTTTCTGATCAGAATATAATGTATGAGATGCCAGTACTTAGATCTTGGGTGCATCCAGGTGGTTTTATATTTATTTTTCTGCTTAAACAGATGTTAGTGACAACCAGATTATTCTCAGTACAAAACCTCAAAAGAGCTACTCCATTTTTATTGCATTTTCCAATCCCATGTCGACCTAAAACAGGCCATGAAACATAGTCCTTTCCAACTCTGGTGTTAAAATCTCCCAATATAACCAGCTTGTCAGAAATTGGCACTTTCTTCAATAATTGTGCTAGATCATCATAAAACTGTCCTACAGTTTCATCAGAACGGGATATTGTTGGTGCATAAATACTGACAAAGGTAAGAAACCTACCTTTTGTCAGTTTAATACAGCATGACATGATCCGTTCAGATATACCACTTGGAAGCTCTGCAATGGAGGAAACTAATGTATTCTTGAGAGCAAACCAGATTCTCTACGCTTCAAAAGATAGTATATCCATAAGTAGGTTCATTTACTTGACCCTCACTAGAGAGATGAGTTTCAGAGAGCACAACTATATCAAGAGAATATTTCTTAAGCTCACATGCAATAAGTGCAGTATGCCTTTCTGGCCTCTTGTTGAAATTATCATTAAGAAGTGTGCACACATTTCAACAACCGAAATTCAAAAGATGTTCATTTTTACTTTTTCTTGAAGATTGTTTGACCACAGTGGCAAGATGATGACCAGGCCTAGCCTGTGATAAACTGGGACACCTGCCAAGCCAGACATGTTCCCCTGATGTTCCCAAGCCTTTTTTGCCATTTACTGAATCTATTTTAGACATTTTAGAGTAAGTTACAAGTGCATTTTTACGTTTCTGCCAACCAACCAATTCAATGATTTTACTAAGATTTGGTGTACAGGAAGTACCTGTGAAGATGAATAATTTTCAGTGGGTGTAGCTTGCACTGCACTATTCCTACCTATTGGCTCAAGACTTTCACCAGTGTGACATGAAAATTGACAAAACCAGGAACTTCAAAGGCCTCAGGTTTTATTTCAGAGATTTCCTTCTCCTAGGTAGATTACCAACTAAGGTTAAAGAGCTTCCACCTGCCAATGAGGTAAGCTATCCCATTTCAGACACCAAACCAACACTCAGACGCTCTATAAAGTGATCAAAATATCACTCTGGTGACTGACGTGGAGTAGCTCATTCATACATGACAAAAAAAAAAAAGAAGAAAAGTACGATGTGATTTGCAAATATGAATAAGAATTAAATATAAATAATGTATATGAATATAAAAAAGTAAAAGATATGCAATTTAGAAATATAAATAAAGTGTATATAAAAGTAAAAATATACATATATATACATATAAGAAGAAAAAAGACATTACATATTTACAGATATTTTGTTGGATGGTCGTTGATTGTTCATGAGTTCCTCCACCCTTTTATATGCATGTACATACATATATATACATATATATATATATATATATATATATATATACCAGAATAAGCACATAAATGTAAAACAAGGTGGAAAAAAATAATACTCGAATGCACGAGGTAGAGTAATATGTTTTAATAAAGCTGCAAAAACATCACAAAAACTGTTACTCAGAGTTTTACATTCCCATTTGTCAGACACTTTTGGTTGAGAATGGAACAAAAAAAAACTTTTTTTGTTCCATTCTCAACCAAATGGGAACGTGAAACACTGAGTAACAGTTTTTGTAGCTTTATTAAAAAAGTATATATATATATATATAACAGAAATATGTTAGAAAACAAAATAGAAACTACCCGTGGAAATGTAAGGGGAAAGTAAGCAGAAAAATAAGAGAAAATGCACATTGAAAATCAAAAAGAAAGTAAGGCTTTTTATGAAAAGTAACGATATATATATACAATTAGATGAACTGAGGTAGGAATAAAGGTAAAAAATGTCATTATTGTGAGTTGTTAAAGAGATTTACAAGCATACCGGTTTCGTAGTAATACTATTCATTGCTTTGAGTATACACCGAATTCTGAACGGTGTCAAGTCTATTAGTCCCTTAGTAAAAAGATTATGTGAAAGGGAGGTAAGTAGTTCTGGATTTGGTGCAATTAGGGTAATCTGGATTTGTAGTGTGAATGGTGTATGGGATGTATGGGGGTTAGTGATATTAAATGGAAGATTAGTGGTGTTCTCTATGATGTTATGTGTTTATATTTAGTTGAGGAAGATATTTATTAATGAAAAATGCCTCTTTATTCATTCTTTGTTGTGTAGACATGTTCTGTGAACATTGATAGAAGGGAAAAATTAGGAAATTAGGATTAAGATTCCTCGCACACCTTTCTATGTGTCCACTGACCTGTATCTGTCTGTAATGTGGGTGGCGGATTTGTTCTTTGTGGAGAGTAGTTCTTCTACGGAGTGAGATTCCTGTTTGGCCAATATAGTAATTACTGCACCCTAAGCATGTAATGGCATAGATTAGATTTTCCGAGGCACAGGTGAAATTTGATTTAATCTTAAACATTTCACCTTGTTTAAAGTGGAACTCAGAACCCTCCAAAAGGTGGGGGCAAGTCCCACAGTTAGGTCGACCACATTTTTTTACTTTTGGTTCTGTTAATATATATATATATATATACATACACACACACGTACATACATGTGTATATATATGTACATATGTATATACGTATTCGTCGGTAATTGATGAAGAATTATAGAATTATATGTTTTTGATTTTACATTCAGCATATGTCATGTCGTTTGTTTATACATTTTTTCATTTGTAAAAGGTTGATAGTTGCAATAGAGACATTAGTCTCTCTCTATCACCTTTCAACAAAATTATATATTAAGAAACAGTAGAACAATTAACAACATAATAAAAATAAGTTTTATTTTTGGTGATGCTTGGTTTTACAAATCCTGTGTTATTCAGCTTGGCAGCCGCTGGTTAACTAGTAATCAGCATTGGAAGGTTAAAAGCTTCGTTGAGGCATCTGAGAGGAGCAAGTTGTTGTTACATCGAAGGCATCGCGCTAAAGAGGGTTAGAAAACGAAAGAAGCGCTTTAAGTACTGGTTTTACTACACATGTGCACTCGACGGGCTTCCGGGAAGCAAGTCCCTTGCGCTTGCGTAGATTGTACTTCCTTAATGGCGGCCATAATTTCGTGCCACTACACGTTTATCAAGTAATGGAACGCAATACACCGAATTTATATTACCGAGTAAGTTTTTTATATACCCATGTGACACTTTTTCTCTCTCTCTTGCCTTCATCTTTCTCTCACCTTGTCACTTCTCTACTAGCCTTTCTACTTACTCCTTCTCTCTCTCCCTCTTGTACTCCTAGCCTTTCTTCCTCTTGTATTCTTAGCTTTTCTTCCTCTTATATTCTTAGCTTTTCTTCCTTTTATATTCTTAGCCTTTCTCTCTCTTGTATTCCTATCCTTTCTCCTTCCCCTTTTTTTTCTGTTGCTCACTCTCCCTGCTACTGTCATGTGACCAGCGACCAGTTCCTCTTTTTCTGCCTTTCTTAGACTAGCACTTTGCTGACCAGTTGCAAATTCTGTCTTTCCATTCTCTATTATTCAAAACATTTTCTAAGCATTACCTACTATTCTCGTCTTCTTGGTCCCAAGGCCATATTTTGTTTCACTGTTTGTCCTCGTCCACTGTCTGACATCACACTCTGTGTTATTTTACTTGTATTGTTTCATTTTGTTTGCTCTTGTCCCTAATTCTATGCAAGAAAACTTTTTTTAGTGGGTAAACTTTATTTAGAGCAGCAGACCCGCAGTCGAAGGATCACAGGTTCAAATATCAGATCAAGTGATGTGTGTATTTATGAACAAAACACCTAAGCTCCATGTGGCCCTGGCAGAAGGTAATGGTGAACTTCTGCTGACTTTTTCACCACAACTTTCTCTCACTCTTTCTTCCTGTATCTAGCAGTTCACCTGCAATGGACCAGTATCCCGTCCAGGTCGGAACCTATACACCAATGAAACCAATAAAAAACAGACAACAACATATATGTATACATAGGACAACATGCTGTGCTTGAGGAGACTTATTGAGTCAAGTACATCAAGTTCAAAATCAAATAGAAATTGCAGTTGTGATCCTTGTGCCGGTGGCACATAAAAAGCACCAACTGATTGTGGTCGTTGCTAGCCTCCTCTGGCCCCTGTACCGGTGGCACGTAAAAAGCACCCACTACACTCTCAGAGTGGTTGGCGTTAGGAAGGGCATCCAGCTGTAGAAACACTGGCAGATCAGACTGGAGCCTCGTGCAGCCTCCTGGCTTCCCAGACCCCAGTCGAACTGTCCAGCATTGAAAACGGACGTTAAACGATGATGATGATGATGACATACATGTGCATATATATGTACATACATGTGTGTATGTATATATATATATATACTTACACATGTGTGTATATACATATATATATATATACACACACACACATGCATGTACATATATATATATATATATATGTGTGTGTGTGTGTTTGTACATACATGTATTATTTTTAAATGTTTCAGCTTCAAAGCTGCGGTCATGCTGGGGCACCACCGGGGACTGAGCTACATTACTTGACCTATACGTTTTAACTGCATTGATTAGTAACCATTGCAATTGCACCCTACTATAATACCAGTGCAGTTTCTTCAGGGTCTTCACTTTAATATCCTTTGATTTAACTGTTTAGAGTTTTTTGCTCATCTACTCTGCATTGTATGATGTGGAGTTGTTCATTAATTTAGACGCGAACTGTCTTCAATTCAAGGTTTGGTTGAATAATTCACTTGTAGCCAATTATTTCAAACCATTCTGTTTTTCAAATGTTTATGACTCACTTACATTAAGCAAAGGTAAATTTCCTCATATGCAAGCATCTCAAAGCTTCTTTCCTGTCTAGAATTTATTATGTTACTCTTAGATGGTAAAATTCTTCTATACATAAGTCACATTTATTAGTTCCTGGTCTGTATGGTTTTGCAGTACTAATTAATTCACAATTGATAGTATAGTCATTGTTTCTGTCTTTAATACACCAGATTAATTTACTTAGACTTGTTTGGAATCTTTTACTTTTATCTGTAAATGAACTGAAATGATTAACCAGTCTCTTTTCGAAAATTAGTACAGACGCACCAATGTAAAAGTATTCATTTTCCTCAGCTGTAACTTATGTGTACATGTATACGTGTATGTATGTATGTGTATATATATATATATATATATATATATATATATATATATATATATATATATATATATATATACATGCATATTTAAGTAATAAACTATAGAATTCAGAGCTACCACTATATGTTACAATGTTTCATATAGTAATACATCTATGTAAACAGTAAAATCAAAGATAGAAAAAATAGGTAATGAGTGTATATGCATATTATTACTCTTTCATCAGCACCACATCCAACCCATCAACTATCCACAAACACATTGCTTAAATACTCACTAAGTTTAGCAGTATAACATTATTGGAAAGGCGGCAAGCTGGGAGAATCGTTAGCACACCGGGCGAAATGCTTAGCGGTATTTCATCTGTCGCTATGTTCTGAGTTCAAATTCCACCGAGGTCAACTTTGCCTTTCATCCTTTCAGGGTCGATAAATTAAGTACCAGTGAAACAACTTGGGTCAATGTAATTGAGCAGTCCCTTCCCTGAAATTTCAGGCCTTGTGCCTATAGTAGAAAGCTGCCAGGAATGTGTTTAATATGTAAATTGGATAGAAACAAAATATTGTGTTCTTACTAGTAATTAATATTTACATTCCTGGCAGCTTTCTACTATAGGCACAAAGCCTGAAATTGGAGGAACTCATGGAATGTTACTTTTTTTTCTACAATAATCCTTGGTGAGTGAATTTGCCAAACAGAAACTGTATGGAGGTCCTTTTTGTGTGCTTTTGTGCTTGTCACACACAAACAGAGCCTGTTAACCAGCACTGGTTTGTTTATATCCCTTAAATTCAACAAAAGAGAGCTACAGAATAAATACCAAACTTAAAAATATAAGTATTAGGGCTGATTTGTTTCATCAAACTTTTAAAAGTGCCTAAGATTATAAAAAGTAAAAGGTATATATATCTGTTGATTCAACAAGAAGTAATAAATGACAGAATGAAGACATTTTAACTGAACAGCTCAAAATGCCAGTACTCCCAGTTTCACATTACTTCCTTTTTAGTCAACAATCTCATCATAGGTTATCTGAAGACATTTCAAAATATATGAAAACCATTCAGAAAAAACTTGCCTCAGCCAGTCATGTACGTATGTGTGTACAACAGTGAAAGATATCAAGATCAGTGAGAAAGCCAATAAGCTGATGCTTTCAGAAAAAGTTCATTGTGGTTTTCAAACCCAATTTATAAATTAGCTCCCTTGACACTCAGCATCATAAATGTTGTGAACCAGTAAACAACACTGCTATTATTCAAATAAACACAGAAGATACAGATGGCGTCTCTGAGTCATTAATTCTCTTCACCAATCTATGTACAATCTTGTACATTTACTTAGTGATTACTTTATCACTACTTTAGCAAACATGGTAAAATCTGTTTTGCTAATGCGATCATAAGACAAACAGGAGTTGTCTCCCATGTTTGTTGAACAAGTACAATATTTTGACATCCTTGGTTTCAGACACATACCAAATTAAGAGGTTGCATGTAATTCTGTATCGATTCCTAAAAGGCTGCTTCTATGTTATTAATAACTTTTTCACTACTAAACCTTCCAACCATTCAAGTATATGAAGGTACAAATGTTTCAAAATCTAATGCTATCCACTAAGTTCCTAGCTACAGGTACCAGAGTTGACCATCCCTTGAAACCTTTTCCTCTTTCATACTGTAACACTGTATTCTCCACAGTGATGATAAGTTGTCTTTTAACTTGCACTTCTTAGGGGGTTAGTACATGGTGCTTGATTTAGTTTTAAACATTTGCAGTTAAGTATAGGCAGAGCATTCTACCTATATTAGTGAATAAACAAAAGTATATCATAAAGGTATGGTAGCTTAAAAAATATTAACAATAATCATGGAAAATTTAAGAGTTCTGACATAATTACGACCAGTTGAAAAGAAGGACTGGATTATCAGTTGCTGGAAAATCTTGGGAAACATTGTATTTTTTTCCCCCTGCCAAAACAAATTCTAGTAAAAATTTTTAATGCTTTTATAATACATTTACAATGGGATCAAATCCAGCTGTCAATTTGATTTTTATTGCTGAGACAATGTGCTGTGAGAACTATGCTCAGATGTCTTACAATCAGAGAGTAAGAACTCTCTTCCTAATTTGTGTTGACTGTACATCCTAGTAGCTCAATCAAGAACAAGTACTGTAGGACATAAACACTTTGCTACATCCAGTAGTGATAGTACAGTGAGGTCAACAAGTGTCTCATTTGCCTGCAGTACAGAGTTTACAGTTCATTTCCAAGGTTGCCTTTAATATACTTCCCAAAGAAGATTTTTCTGTCATTTACTTAATGCCAAGGAAGCCAAAGCTAATTAAATGGACTTAGCAAACCATAGAGGTCTGTGATATATTAAACATCCAACCTTAAAAATAAATTTCAACTACCAGTGGCTCAGATTAGTTGACACTTTCCAGTTCTAAAGTAACATTCTCTATATGAAACTAATTTCCACTTCACTGAGAAATGGAATCATACCATCTTCAATGCATAATTAATAAGGTATATTATTTTAGACAAGCTAACCAATGATGAGCATCAAAGCTCTGTCAGGTGTCAAATTACTAGTTGAAGAATCAATAGACCATAACCAAGTTTTATCTCTGGAGTTTTCATAATCAAATGTTTAGCTTTCACTGACCAAGCTGTAAATAAATACGAGATAGAAATCAATACTGTGAACACTATATATCTGATTTGTTCCTTTGGCTCAAAATCAATTTAAAAACATATGGTAACAGAGTTGATTGAATCAGTTCTAGAAGGATGAAAGGTGAAGTCCAACCCCAAAAGATTGCAATGAAGGAAACTAAGTAGGGATTTTACAGCATCCATTGACTCACCACACATCTTTAACACAGCTTAGACCACATCTCGAAGACTGTTCCTTCTTTTCAGAGCCACAAAGTACTTCAGCTGCCAACAACACTATAATTGCCAAGAACACTACCAAATTTATGTCTTTTACATACTTTCTTAAATGAGTACAAAATCACTTATTACTATCAAAGTAATTAGTCGATTGAATTAAATTAGTATGACTGGAACTTATTTTTATCAACCCTAGAAGGTGGGATATATCAGTTGCTCAAACACCTGAAAACTTGCAAATTCCAACCAACATCCATTATTTCTATTATCACGATATATTCTACTGTAAAATAGAGGTAAAGTTCCAGCTAAGCAAACTTGCAACACAAGTTTTATTGTTGTGGTTGCTGTCTCAGTACACACTTTCTTCATAGTTACAATATCCAGCTACAGATGATAGAGAGGGATCAGTTCCACAGGCTTACCGTTTATTTTCAATATTGTTTGTTCTTGTTGCTGTTTAGCCCAAGTCAGCTCTAATTGCACAGATTTATGACCAAAGGTATTCCAGTTATAGTCATCCTATGTATTTTTAGGAGTATCTAGAACATTATCCAATATCTTCTAACTTTGCTTCTCTCTCTCTTATTACCCCAACTCTTGGTAACAATCTATTCAATGAATAGATTGAGAAAAAAACCTTTTAATCTTGCTGAGTATATGATAACCTCTTTAGTGCTTGTGCCAAAATAAAATGCACCCAATACCCTCTATAATGTACCTAGTGGTAGGAAGAGCACTCAGCTGTACAAACTACAACAGAATTGAAACATGAGTAAGTGTTCCACCAACCCATCTAGAAGGGCAGTAACTCTGAACAAGAACTAACTAAAGTGTAAATATAGGAAGATTTGATAGCAAACCATGTAATTGCATAACAGCTCTCTTGTTGACTTGTCAATATTATTTGTGATCTACTTTGTTACAAAAGCCCAGTATATTATGTAGAAAAGTTTTAATAATAATGATTATATATATATATATAGTCCCTGCTGACAAAACTGGAAATTTGTACAGACTGGATTATACTACTTACAAAAAACTGATCATGAAGGAACTTAACTCCAAATACAAAATAACCTCTAAAAGAAATCTATCGGAAATTAATTTAAAAATTAAGAAAATTATGCAGGACTATGACTTAATTGCTAGAACTGAACCACTGGTTCCAGCTGAGCCTAGGATTAACTTGAAAGACCACAAGAAGAACTTCCAGGATAACCCGACTGTGAGACTAATTTGCCCATCTAGGTCTGACATTGGCAGACTTAGTAAACTTATACTAGACAATATTTTACCTCTTATAATTCCTATTTTATCCTTAAAGTTATGGAATAATACCGAAGAAGCACTAAACTGGTTTAAATCTATTGACAACACCGGTAACTTTTCTTTTATTCAGTTTGATATAAATAACTATTATTCTAGCATATCCCCTATTCTCCTAAATAAGGCTCTCATTTTTGCTATGAATCGCTCCCTCATTACTAAGGATAAGATAGACATTATTTTGTTAGCTAGAAGAACTATTATTGAATTTTATAGCAAGCTCTGGACTAGAGCCAATACCTCAGATAATTTTGATATTCCAATGGGGTCGAGCGATTCGGCTGAGGTTACGAATCTAGTAGGAGCTTACCTTTTATATTGCTTAAACAAAGAAATCCCGGAGCTAAAAGGCGGTCTGTATAGGGATGATGCTTTATTCATCATCCCTAGTAATAATAAATCTTTCATTGATAGAATAAGAAAGAAAATTAGGAAATTTTTTAGAAGTTTTAACTTAAATATTACATTCGAATATGGCAATACGATTGTAAATTTTTTAGATACCACTCTTAACATAGAAGCTAGATTATACCACCCATATAGAAAAGAAAATGAAGTTACTAGATATGTAAGTAGATTTTCCAATCATCCACCAAATGTATTAAATTCTATAGTTAAAGGTATTACCGAGAGAATTACTAAATTATCTTCCAACATTGATATATTTAATTCTAATTCAAACTACTATAATGTGGCTTTGTCTAAAGCTAGATATGCCCAAAAAATTTCTTTCCTTAGTCCTTGATGCAGATAATAATAATGATAGTAATGATAATAATAATAATAACAACAATAATAATGATAATAATAATAATAATAATAATAATAATAATCATAGATGTTATAACAAACCTAATAACTTAAGTAGTAGTAATAATGGACCAAATAAAAAGCAACCCTTTATGCCTAAAAATTTAGCTAATAAGAAAAGTAATAAAGTACTTTTCAATAGTAAACTACATGCTAACACTAATAATAAACCAATGTTAGTAGACAGTAATGGTGAAACCAATGATATAAATAAAAAGTATCCTGCATCTAAAAGAACTACCAATCATAATAATAATATTGCTCTGAGAAGTAATAGTAATCAAAGTATACCCCATACTCACCCACACAATAAATTTAAGAGAAAAAATAAAAACTCTATCTGGTTAAATATCCCCTTCAACTGTGCAATATCCACAAATATTTACAAAAAATTTATGAATATTTTACAAAAAAATTTCCCTTCTTCCCACAGATATAGTAGAATTTTCTCTTGTCATACAGTCAGAGTTTCTTACTCTACCCTTCCTAATGTAGGTTCAATCATAGCTAGGTTAAACAAAAAGAACATCAGGTCAGCTAGAATAAATGAAGTTAAAAATAGTGGATATGGTTATATGAACACAAATAATAATCTAGCAAATACCAATAATGATACTACCAGTGAAAATAACAACGACAATAGAAATTATGAGGATAATAACAATATGCTTAGTCCTGCTAACCATAATTTTAACCAGCAAATAGAATGCAGCAGTAAGGATGTTCTGGTTCTAACAGAAGTTGATGATGAGCTCGACTCCAATGAAAATAATAGGAATCAGGGACCTAGAATAATTCTAACTGATAGCACATCAAGAAACGAGTTAAGTAATGATGGAAATGATCCATATATACCTAATAGTAGAATTGAGGAATCGACAAATAATATTAGTGTAAATAATTGTAATAATAATAATAGAGATATTAGAAATAATATAGGTGGGGTTGATAGCACCACCATGTGCAACTGCAGAAATAAGTCCCATTGTCCTTTATTAGGAATTTGTTGCACCCGTAACGTAGTGTACAGATGCATTATTAGTACAATAACCGAGAATTATATTTACATAGGATGTAGTATTAATGTGAAACAGAGAATATATAACCATAGGTCCTCTTTTAGACTTAGACACAAGGCAAATAGTACGACATTGGCAAGTAAAATTTGGGAGTTAAAAGATAATGAAGATAATGGTATTAATTTTAGCTTAAATGGGAAATTATAAGAAGAGCTCAACCTTATAGAAATAATAGGTATGGATGTGAATTATGTTCTATGGAAATATATGAAATTTTTAAACTTAGAGATAATCCTAATCTAATCAATAATAGATTAGACCTCAGGGTATCGTGTGTACACTGCTCTACTCGCACTTTTAAATTTAAAAAAAAAAAGTTTTTATAAAGTAGTTAAAATTATCAAATTATAGTAATTTAACTTCCACCATGATCATCTAGGGCTATTAATTAGCACATATTTTAAATTGGAAATTGAACCTTTATAACTTATATTCCTGATCTCTCACCTTTACATTTAATCTACTTGTGATAAATAAGATTTAAAATCTACTCCATAGAAGATATTCTTTCACACCACTTCTGCTATTGCTGTTAGTTTCTCAATATGTATCTTAACCCTATATAGCTTATAAGAATAGAAAATTTTCATAAGTTTTTACGTTATTTAATGCTTGACTTTAAAAGAATCATTATTATTGTTGTTATTACATTATTCCAGGGCTTACAACAATAGTGCCTTGTTTATTTTGTATTTTTTTTACTTAAATAAATCTAATCTTTATGCCCAAAATAAATCTAATCCTTATTCAATTAATATTTTTTAATTAGCCTATGTTAATCTTAAAACAAATTCATGACTAATGAAACTTTTAATCAATCATCAGGTTCCTGTATTGGATATCCTTGTTAATTCCTAATATCCTTTTTCTTTTTCTGTCCCTTAAACCTTAGTAAACCCATAAACTAATATAAATCCTATACTAATTTTTTCTTCACATTATAAAAATAAAGCTTAAATTTTATGTGTCTTCTAAATAGTATTATTATATATATCAGCTAAAATTTTTTTAAATAATTTTTTTAAATAATTCAAAATTATTTTCATGAACCCAATATACTTAATATCCTTAGACTTTACACCTTATCTATAGCCTCTGAATTCAATACTGACATTACTTCATGCTTTTTATTATATTAGCATACCTCTTACTGTTAAAATATTGGTTAACCTAATATTGATATCTGTAAAACAATACTGATGCTCTATTTAGACTAAAGGAAAAGCCCTGTTTGACCTATATACCTAGGGTTTAATTCCTCAACATTTTGATAGTAGTAAAATACCCCAACCTATAAGAGTGTTTGCCACTCTGACCAGAGAATCCTTTTTAACCATATCTTTTATAGCCTTGTCCATGCATAATGCTTACACCTTCCCTTTCCTTAGAAGTGATTGTCCCCCATACTATTACTACCAGATAAGAGACAATAAAATCAGAGACAGTTAAGAATTTTTGCCTAGAACCAATTACTAGCTTGATAGACTTGGCTATGTCAAGATGAATTTTTATGTATTCTTCCTCCCACTTGGATTTGAAATGTTGCCACAATTATAATATGTCTATTCTACTGTGATCTTCTGCATTTCCCTGCAGCTGAAGATTGCTCTACATATTGCATTTAATGTAATGCTCGCATTACTTAAATAAATGGAGTAGCATGAAACGTGCGTACTGCAATCATCTTTGAAATCCGTGTTGCTTATTTTGATCACCTAGTTTTTTGGAATGGTTTTTGTATAATACCATACCATACTATATTCTGGTGCCTAAACATAAGTACCATATTCAATCTTGAATCTAAATCTAAACCTTATATATATATATATATATATATATATATATATATATATATATATATATATATATATATATATATAAAAGATGGAGGTGAAAATGGCACAGAAGTAAATCTAAGACATTTCAATTTAGAAATAATTTAATAAAATGATTTTAAAATTATATAAAGAAAATATAGAATATTACCAGTTTCGATGATGAATCTCATCTTATCAAATATTAGTAAAAATTTATAAAAGTCTGAAGTAAAAACAGTTTATCTTCTGCCTGGGGGTCAAAAACATGTCTGAAGTTTTTCATTGAAGTCTTCTCTAAATATGGTTTGGTAAAGAGTTCAAGGTGTTGGTGATTGAGTGTAGCTGTCTATTGTCTAAAAAAA
>NC_142933.1:55232385-55293771 GCF_046866305.1 Octopus bimaculoides | reverse complement strand
TCAAACACTGTCTGTAGCTGGTCTTCTCTTGGAAGAGCCCTGCTTCTCACATGGACAACTGTATGTTGGCTGCTCAAGAGTGGGCAGCAACAAAAAACCTATTTGTATATGCTCCACAAGGGAAAACAAGGAACATAGTTTACAATGAGATGTTATAATCACAACAGCAAGAAAGTATGTACATGATCATGATCACCTTCTTTTACGAAACTTCATTGACTTTCATATATTTATATTGATATACATATATATATACGTGTGTTTGGGTGCGTGTGTGTATATACATCTCTATATATAAAGATGATGCGTAGTCTAGACGGCGTTTTTAGATTTCATTATTCTCTTTAACCCGGGCAACGCCGGGTATTTCTGCTAGTATGTATATATATGTATGTATGTATATACTCTTTACTCTCTTTTTACTCTTTTACTTGTTTCAGACATATATATATATATATACACACTCCTTTATGTCTTTTATATATATATATAGGCATAGGAGTGGCTGTGTGGTAAGTAGCTTGCTTACCAACCACATGGTTCCGGGTTCAGTCCCACTGCGTGGCACCTTGGGCAAGTGTCTTCTACTATAGCCACGGGCCGACCAAAGCCTTGTGAGTGGATTTGGTAGACGGAAACTGAAAGAAGCCCATCGTATATACATATACGTATATATATATATATATATGTGTGTGTGTGTGTGTGTGTGTGTGTATGTGCGTGTGTGTGTTTGTCCCCCAACATAGCTTGACAACTGATGCTGTGTGTTTACATCCCCGTAACTTAGCGGTTCAGCAAAAGAGACTGATAGAATAAGTATTAGGCTTACAAAGAATAAGTCCTGGGGTCGATTTGCTCGACTAAAAGGCGGTGCTCTAGCATGGCCGCAGTCAAATGACTGAAACAAGTAAAAAAAAAAAAGATATATATGTATATATATATATTGACACTCTTTTATGTTTTACACCTCTCTCTCCATCACTCCTATTCCTTCTATCTTTCTACACTCTAATACCTTCCTCTCTCTATCACCCTTATCTCCCCATTCCTACTCCAAATTATATCAACTGACCACTATCTGGTACACTTTCCCTTATCTCCGTCTTTGTTTTCCTTTTTTCTTTCTTTTCTTTATTCTTCTTATCATTTTTCTTCTTCCTTTTTTTCTTCTCCACCCCCTTTTCTCTCTTTATTTCTCTCTTCCTGTTTTCGATTTGACCTTACAAATACATTCCCTACTTTTAGGTCATTTTAAATAAAAACCCTTAATTCAATAACACTGTGTATAAACTCTATACTTGGAATGACCAATCTTAAATTACTATTGGATTTTACTCACAAGGTATTGGAATCTTATATGTATACCATTCTGCCTAAATAATGGATTTACAAATACAATATCTCTGCATATCTCACATCTATTTTCGTTCCTCCAATTCACTCTCTATTTTGTATCTATACTATAAAAGGCAAATTTTCTCTGTGTGTGTGTATGTTTAAAATTCATACATTTACACAATTCCAAATTTCTTGGATTAAACAATTGCAATTAATATTCTAAATACAATTTGTTAGGTCACTGTGTCATTTTTTCACTCCAAAATATTCCTAATAACGAATATAATCCATAAAACTACAGAAGTAAACATTTTCTCCCTAATAAAATCTAATTTCCTCTTTCTAATACAAATCCTTTCAACTCCTACTTTCTCTTATGAACCTTTACGAACAATCCAACAACAAATACAAACAGAAAGGAAGGAGAAACACTGACAGTAAAAGAAAACTATTTCAGTATCAAAACTGAAACAATCACATTTCGATACTGTAATGACAGTTTCACTTTAATGGTTTCATTTTAATACTACATACATATATACATACATACCTCATTCTAATTGGTGGGAATTGTAAGTTATTTCTAACTCGTCCTTCACCGTGATAACAACAGAAAAAAAATAGTCACACATCTTTTTCAAATGCGATCAACAAACATTTATTCCCTACAAACTGTGAGTCTTTTGGAAAATCTTTTCGTAAATCTTGAGATTAACACTTGCACGATTACCTACCTAACCTTAAAACTCCAGCTCTAACACTGTAGTGAAAATCACTTTTACTTACTAACATTTTTTTATTTAGTTTGTGTGTGTGTATGTGTGTTCCCCATATATATATATATATATATATATATACTTAAGACTTAGTTGTGGGTTGGGAGTTTTATCGGCAGACGTCATTATTGTTATTATTATTTTAAATTTTTCCCCCAAGGGCGGCTTCAGGCAGGTGGAGAATAGTCGATTATATCGACCCCTGTGTCCAACTGGTATTTATTTTTTAGACCCCGAAAGGATGAAAGGCAAAGTCGACTTCGGCGGAATTTGAACTCAGAACGTAGAGATGGGTACAAACCTCCCGTCACTACACTGATTCTGCAGAACAGGGTTGAGTGTGAAAACTAACTTTAAAATGTGATAACAACAGAAAAAAAATAGTCACACAACTTTTTCAAATACGATCGACAAACATTTATTCCCTACAAACTGTAAGTTTTTTGGAAAATCTTTTCGTAAATCTTGAGATTAACACCCACACGATTACCTACCTAACCCTAAAACTCCAACTCTAACACTTAAGTGAAAATCTTGTGGGTGTAATCTGAAAATTTAACAATCTTTTTTAAAACACTTTTACTTACTAACATTTTTTTATTTAGTGTGTGTGTGTGTGTTGCCCATATATATATATATATATATATATACACACACTTACGACTTAGCTGTGGGTTGGGAGTTTGATCGGCAGACATTATTATTATTATTATTATTATTATTTTAAATTTTTCCCCCAAGGGCGGCTTCGAGCAGGTGGGGAATAGTCGATTATATCGACCCCTGTGTCCAACTGGTATTTATTTTTTAGACCCCAAAAGGATGAAAGGCAAAGTCGACTTCGGCGGAATTTGAACTCAAAACGTAGAGATGGGTACAAACCTCCCGTCGCTACACTGATTCTGCAGAACAGGGTTGAGTGTGAAAACCAACTTTAAAGTGTAAATAAAGATGTTTTTGAATACACACTCATTTATACAAACTACGGAGCTTATGGACAACACATTGCAAATCAGTGAACTTCATTACAAATCTGGGTAATTTTTCAGATTAACACCCGCACGATTTTCACTAGGGTGTTAGGATTACGGTTTTTGGGTCAGGGTTAGGGTTTTAGGGTTAGGGTTAGGGTTACGATGAGGTTTAGTGTTGTGGTTACGGTTTTAGGGTCAGGGTTAGGGTCTAAGGATTACGGTTACATAATTGTGCGGGCGTTAATCTGAAAAATTACCAAAATGTGAAAACTACCGACCCTGCCAACTGTTATATCTTTTGTTGTTCTCTTTAATATGTACATAGATTATGCCTCCAAACAAGACAACTTGCTAGGGAAAGAAAGCAACCGGTTTAAAAAGACAGCAACAGACTGCATCAATTCAACACATTCCAGAAGCTACTTTGAACATAATGCAAAATGGTGCATCAACATCTACTGCCCAATCTGATACAATTCTGGCAGAACTGTGTAGCAACAGATCACCAGCAATTGCTTCATCAGAAATTGCCGTCCTACCTCCTGCAAAAAGGAATTACCCTGCTATGTATAATCAGGGCAGCACAAAAAGTTGTTTTGCACAAGCATTTAGACGGATGAAATTTACATGCGCTTAATAATGTTACTCAAAACAGCCTTCAGACTTTCCCTATTGATTTCATCGTCTTTTGAATTATGAACATATTTACACCATAAGGGTTTTTTCGTTGATTTTCACCTAGCAAGATGGCGTAATAAGTCACACCCGGACAACGTCGGGTTATACTGCTAGTTATATATATAGATGAAATCTGAATGAAGCCCATCATGTATATATATTTTATCATCATTTAACAGCTATGTCCCTTACTGCACAGGTTGAACAATATGTGAGTGTGTGTTGTTCATCAAGCATGAACAAGAGGACGTTGAAGTGATGATACACAAACACACACACACATTATCTGCTAAACTTTCTCAAAATTTCCATTTACCCAACTTCTCTCACTGGCTGTGGTAGAAGACATTTGTCAAGGTGCTGCACAATGAAATCAAACACAGAAACTCATAAACTCTCACACAAATACAAACATAGGCACATAGAAATACATGTACATACACATAGAAATGCATATATAAAACCACTATGCCTAAACCTTCCTTCCCAAAATATCAGCCTTCTGGAATTTCCTCTCTGTTGTTCATATGACAAGTGTAGCAGCATCATAGTCAACTGTTATAAGGTTAACTTCTCTCTACTTTAGAGAGGAGTAGTTAGAGGTATCAAACAGCAGGATCAGATCATGAAAGTCACTGAGAGGATCATAGCTCAATTAATTATGAAGAAAGTCAAATTAGATGAAATGCAATTTGGATTCATGCCAAGAAGAATTATTACTGATGCAACTGCAGTGGGGATGGGTAACAGTACCTCATTTTTGTTGAGATGGATGGGTCACAGCATATTACCATTCAACTTGGTTCTTTGTCTCCTCCTTCATGAGGCTTAACATTTTGAAGTCAATCTTCACTACTTCATCCCACATCCTCCTAGGTTTCCCTCTGCCATGGGCTTTATGCACAGTAAGCAATTGGTACTTCTTTATACAGCTTTCCTCATCCATCTGCATCACATGACCAGACTAGCACAGACTTCTTTCTCTCTTGCACGTCATATCTGATGCCTCTTATGCTCAATTTTACACAATGATGATGATGATGATTATTCTCGTTCAGGTACTCTTCGCCAGTTGCTATTCTATGATTGTGCAGGCTTCTCTCTCGACGATGGATTGATGTTTTCTGTTTTTGAAAGGGACTTTGAATAGAAGGCCACTGGCCTTCCTTGTTGTGATAGCATCCCGCCCAAGGCTAGGTCAGAAGCATCTGTTTCAATGGTAAGTGGTATTCAAGGTTGTGGAACTGCAAGTATGACATTTACCAATGCAGTCTTAAGAGATGCAATTGCTGTTTTTGCTTCTTCTGGAAGTCCTGCTTTGTTGATATTCTTTCTGGCCTCTGGCTCTTAAGTGGAATGGTGAGTCTGGAGCACTTAGGTATCCACTTTGCATAATATGCAAAAATGCCTATTATTTGATTTAGTTCTCTCAATGTTCTTGGTTCTGGCAAAAATAGTAGAGCTTGATACTTCTTAGGGTCAAGTTTTATTGTTGAATTTCCAATATGTCCAAGGAAGTGGATCTGCTTCTCAGAGAATTGACTCTTGCTTTTATTGGTCATGCCAGATGTTTTGGTTGCCTGGATAAATCTCCTGAGGTTATCGTCATGTTCATGATGATCTTTGCTGGCTCTGATGATGTCATCTAGATAGGCAAAGTTTTTTTCAAGATTGTTTCTTTTTATGAATTCATCAACAACACGCTGGAAAAATGCTGCAGAGTTGGTACAACCAAATGGGAGGCGTTTAAACCAGGACAATCTCCCCACTGCTTCGAACACTGTCAGTTTATAGTCTTTGGGTTCCACCTGCTGATATGCAGCTGTCGTATCTATGTTGCTGAAAATCTTCTTTGCTGCTACTTCATTTAGATCATCAACAGTGGGAACCATTCTACCTGAATTCCTCTAGAATCCCGGAAGCACAATACTGCATCATCAACATTTCAGAAATAAGGGGGATCCACTTGTAGAATCATAACATATGTATACAAACCATATCAAACTGCTATTAAATAATACATGTATCTCCTACTAAATATATTGAGTACCCTTTTCTTTCGTTTGTTCACTCACTTGTGTATGAGTGTATGTACACACACACACACAAAGTAAATATGCCATCCAAACTTACCTGGACTGTAGATACATTCAATTTTTTGACTTATAGTCCTGAGAGAAAGGTAGCCTTTCTAAAGTAGTAAGCTGAAATAATAAAAGAAGAATCACATATTAAATGTTCTGAAAAGGATGTCTTGACCTCGACATACTTTTGTTCTCTAAACCAAAAAAGGCACACATACATACAAAGAAACATTCATACTGGTTATTCTTCATTTAAACTGTATACATTTCTTACCAAACTAATGTAATGATGAAAAGCCTACATCTCACAGCTGTTTCCGAAACAAAAATAAAATGAACATGAATGTAGATATATTTATTGCAATGTGTCAATGTTCCGACTGAAATAGCAACAAGATTTTCTCAGGGATGATGCAATAGAATGGTAACAGAAATGGCTGAGTTGTTTGTATACAGGACTACTAGTTTAAACATAAGCAGTTTTTTGGAGAGTGATCCCTTTTACAGACAACATAACACCTATAAACCTCCGTAGGTGAACATCATTCAGCAACAACCTATTACAAAATAATCAGCCAGCAGCCAATTATATAAATCCCAGAAGGATGAAAGGCAATATTGACTTTAAGATTTGAAATCACAACATAAAGGCTTGTAACTAAATCATCATCATCATCATCATCATCATCGTTTAACGTCCGCTTTCCATGCTAACATGGGTTGGACGATTTGACTGAGGACTGGTGAAACCGGATGGCAACACCAGGCTCCAGTCTGATTTGGCAGAGTTTCTACAGCTGGATGCCCTTCCTAACGCAAGGTATTTTGTTCGACACTCTACAAACTCACCACCTTTATACCTTAGCCACTGGTGTTGTGCTGTGTTCCCAAGGTACTAAGTTTTCAACAGCCATGGATCCTAATTAAGTCAAAACTAGATCAACCTTTAAAAGTAAGAGTATGCAATGGAACAGTTCCTTATTTTATTTTCAGGTAGGCATGAATTCTAGGAATGTTCCTAAGCAACAAGATGATGGCACAGTGTTCTACTCAAACAACAAAACACAGTGGATTTGAACTTACAATGTATGTGTACTGCTATTCAAATATTTTATCTTTCCAGTTTTACTTCTACTGTAAAACTTGTATGAAATATACCATTTGTAGAGGTAAAAACAATGGCAATGATGATATATAGAAAGTCAGAACTCTGGCTATAGATACACAAGACATGGCTGAATTTTGATCATATCCATATTCTTTAGAAGGGTTCACTCTTGATTTGTATTAGTCTGAATAACATAATTAGAAGGGGCCTCGACACAGTTAGCTTCCCATCTCAATTGGAACCAGTAGGTCTTGACCATGGGGTTGGTAGGTATCCCAACAGAATAACCCTCTTCTCATTTGAGTGAGGCAGATCCTTAGCCCAGGATGCAACATGCAGCAACACATTCTCCGGCTCCAACCTTGCCATATCAGCTGCAAACCCAGATGTTACTGCTTGTAACACAAAAGAGAGAAAATTCAATAAATACAGGGATCTGACCAGCTGCTATGAGTTTGTGTAGGTAGCCATTGAGACCTCAGGTGTTCTTGGACTCTGCAAATGAGCCTGCAAAGTGGAATGGCTGCTGCAGTTAAGTGTCACTGGCCATTCTCTATGGCAATACCATTGCGGTCATGACTGCAAAACCCACTTTTTGTTACAGTTTAAAAAGTGATCAGTTGGTTTAATAAATAATATCAAACTGTACATAGAAATAATTTTTATTAACTTCTATTTTGTTCAGTTGCTTTTTTGACTTGTTAGACAATCTTTTCCATAAACACCACAATATCTCATCTATCTCATTGAACAGAGAGAGATGAGAAATCCTCTATATAGTCATTCGATCTACTAGAAATAGCAGCCAAATGTCCTTCAAAGCACACATTGACTAATGTGGTCTTGGATGAGCCCGACCATAAGTAAGCAAAATATTCTACAAGGTAATGCTAATATAAAGGAAGAGAATTAAACAACTTTCAAGCAGTTTTTTTTTAACAATTGGACAGTGTAATAAAATGCTATAATAATTGAGTTTTGACCAAGAACAAAGGATGATTTTGTAGCAAACAATTCACTAAAATAAACAAAGATTACTGGTATTTTACCAACTCTGGCAAGACAACAAAGTTTATCTCAAGAGAATGTGAATTCCGAATATTTAAACACTGAATTAGGTACCTTAATGCCTCTAGATCAGTTCTCCACCTACTGTACACTTCAATAATAATGTTGAATTCACAATTTAGTTGCAACTCTCTAATTATTAAGAAATGTACATCTCAAAATGTTATTGCTTATAAATCAGAAGTCATTTCGTTTGTAAGAAGTCAACAATAGCAAATATTCTGTATATGTATTACTTATGAATGACCATGCGTAAATGGGCTCTGCCCAAATAAGCACAATGATATACAATACATATAATAAACATTGCAAGTCATTTTTAGCTCCCGGTGATTTTAAAAAAACCTGCCTGTAAAATCGGTCCTGGTGACAAAACTATGATCAAAGGCATTTCAGCTGTAACCACCTCATTTTTATTTCGGATGTGTATCTAAGACTAGATTATCCAATGTGTCCTGATGGGATTTAAGGGTGATTTGGCTGCTATTACAAGCAGGCTGAAAGACAATGTTCAGTTCACTTTGGAATGTATATCTACAACTATTTTTCTTACCTATCGAAACGTTTGAACAGTTTGCAGTCCTGCCACAAGCCGTAGGATACTTTGTAGTGGAGAAGAATAGTCCTGACATGCAATAGGTCGACCTGTAAATTAATAAAATATTTATCGTAATAAAGTTAATCTAGATACATCCACTCTTTGTAAAAACAGATACACCCTTTGGGGAAAGAGAGAAAAAATACATATAACAGAGCCGCGGAAAATTATGAAAATAAATAATCTTTCGTAAATGTTATGGATTTTAGCAAGTAATGTTAATTATATGAACACTAACTGAGCCATCTTGCTAATTGAAGAAGGATAAGCCAGACAGGTTTGTTACTACATCAATTGTGTGTATATCAGCAAAAGAGGGGCAAGACCCAACCATCACGCAGATAGATCAGATATGACAAAGAATGTTTATCTTTTTTCTAAATTTCTAGTTTGCTTTGCTAAGCTACGGCATGAAATTCTTAAAATCAAGCGTTAAATTAAGGCTAGCAAAACGGTGAAAAGATCAAGAGCAAATAGTTTCTTTTATGTTATTTAATGCTAAACAGATCTGTGTCTCTTTTTCTGAAAACAATGGTAATGCTATATGGGGAAGGGGGATCATTTGTGATAAAAAGACAAATCTGTCTCCTTAAAAATAATAAGCGGAGATCCAGTATATTTTAGTAAACAAATTAAGCGATTACTGTCTTGGAAGCTAAACCGGGAGCTACCGTTGCGAGGAAAAAAAAAAAAAGATTCTGCGATATAATCCTCTTTAAATAAATCACCTTTCTACTGGTTGCCCGACAGCTGAATGCTTCGATAAGCACTATGGAAATCAGGAGGTTAAAATGTAGTTAATTAGTGTATCAGATCAATTAAACAGACAACACACCAGACTGTAAATAAATAATTAGAAATACTATAACCTATTGTAATTTAAAAGACATACAATAACGTTGTTTATCGTCAGTGAACTAACAACAGCAAAAACCATGAGGTGGTGGAATTAACAATCTGGCTAAAAGTGGGAAAGATATGGGTAAATGTACTTAAAAGGGTCGTTACCTTATAAAAGTTGAACAGGAATAAATAAAATGAAAGAGGCAGCAAATTGAACAAGTTGTTAAAACGTTAAATTGTAGTTAAAAGATTGTAGTAGAAAACATCAATAAACATATACATGCACCTAGAATAAGTCTTCTTCACCAGGCGGTATTAACAATCTATGAGTTCACATTTTCAAAGGCATGAACAGCTAGTGGTTTTTGTGATTTTTCTGTTAGCCTTTTACTTTTTTCTTTTTCAAAATAAGCAGAGTTAAAGCGAGCAATTTCAGAAATACTAATAAATTCCATCTTGGAACCAACAAGGTAATATTGTATTGCAAAATATAACTCCACTGATTTAACGATCATGAATGCATTAATTTTGAATTTATAAAAATAAATCTTATCAAGACCGACCAAGTGCTTGTAATACTTCTAGTGATAGATGAACATAACATGTAACCCTTTAGAATATTAGTGCTGAGTTTACAAAAAGAAATGATTGTTAGATCTTATTACAGAGAAGATATGTCAGCCAAGAAACAAACTATGAAAAATTATATATATATATGTGTCAATGGTAACTTACCAGTCATTCTTGTTTAAAAGAAATATCTAGCAACAGTAGTTTTGAATAAATAAAATTTGAAATGTTGTTTGAGTTCGAGTATTGGAAATTGGAGATAAGCCAGGTTTAATTTTGATAGGTCCGAATTGTAGAGTTTATAGATGGGAAAGAAAAAATACGGAGTTACTGGTAGACATAAGATACATATTAATGTGGAATTTAAAGAATACTGGTTGGGAAGAGTGAGAAAGGTTGAATGCCGAGATAAATACAGCTGAGAGAGAACGAGAAGGACAGAGAAGTGGAGATATAGCAGCCGTCAGTGATGTTAAGCATTTTACACAATCAAGTATCAAACTGGATTGTTTACGTGGAAGGGAAGGAGAGAAAAACGAAAACATGTTTGCAAATCAGGAAAGAGGCTATTTTTCTAATGTGAAGAGTATGACTATTTATATATATATATATATATACATGTCTTTAAATATCCAAAATGACTGACTACAGCTAAGGCAGCCGTGCCTTTCTTGAGAGATCTTGATATCGCACGGCTGCCATGAAAAGATAGGGGTAACGCATGCGCAACATAACACCACCAAACTCTCTCTCTCTCTCTCTCTCTTTCTTTCTCTCGCTCAATTCCAGACTCTCTTTTAGCTGGCATTCGTTAATACAACATCTGTTGCTTTTTAATTATTCCTAAATTACTTACCTGACATTGGAAAAGTTAAATTTATTGACCTGTCAGAACTTCCAACAATAAAAACGTTTAATTCAAAGTCACATCACTTTGTCTACAACTCTAATGCCATCGGGGTGCGATGAGCATCACATTTCCCTTCCCTTTTCTCATTATATAAATATATTTTTCCCGTTACGACAATCAAATGTCATTTGACCTTTTCAGTGCACTGTTTTCTGGAAGGGTTCGATATTTATAGATTGCGATGCTGTTGATATTGTCGGGACTTGGCTTATTTTATTTTATTTTATTTTATTTTTAGTTGATAATACGATTACATAGAATTTAAAATGCTTGAGGGAAATTCATTAAAAATAAAAAAAAGCCCATAAAATCGAAATACAACTTGTATTTTTTTTGTTTCTGGGGAATTAAAATGAAATGAAAATAGAACTATAAATAAATTTCAGTGACTAAATTCGTGGAAAATAACAATTGTGTTGATCCTGCCATCAAAAAATATCGAATTGAGTCCTCGTTTTGTTGGAATTGCCGTGGTGATATGGTCAGCATCATCAGTTTCCTTCTTCCTATGTTTTTCCTGTCAATACTTATTTCTTTAGTAATTTCTGACATTGACCCAAGGTAACATTTGCCCAAGGATGTATGGAGATGACTATTTGTAGAAAATAAGGATGTGCAAAGATGATGAAGGTGTATTAGTTTTCCTCTATTTCTCACATACCACCAGTAGACTTCGGAAAGACTTCCTCCCGCACCACTTTTCTCCCAAATTTGTTTATTTAAAAATTTTTTTCCCCCGTTTTAGGATACGGAGGTTCCGGAAATTTGCCAACAATCGGCATTGTTAAATTTCCCTCACCCTCACCCCAAATTCTTCAATTTTGACTTTTTCCCCAACACTAACCCTAACCCTAAAATCTTAACCGTAACTACAGAAATGTTTTGAAATTTTTGTCTGAATCATAATGTCCGTGTTTTTCTGCATATTTAGAAGAAAAATATTCTTAAAAAACAATTTTTGGTAATTTTTTTCAGAATCATAATCTCCATATTTTCCCGTATATTTTGGAGAAAAAAATTCTGAAAGAAGTAAAAAATGGGGGAAATGGGAGTGGGGATAATTTTAATATGCCGATTTTTGCCAATTTTTTTCAGATTCGTATTCCCTGTAGCCGAAAAGGTGGGGTTTGTGTCGGAAAAAAAAATTTTTTTTAGGGTGGTTGGTGGGGGGGGGCAGAAATCTTGCCTAGCCTTCTTCCTATCTAAGCAGCATTTGTTCTTATAAATGTAGTAAAATACATGTGTAAACATAAATTTTGGGATTCAACCACCTGCATATGCCCAAAGTTGGGTGTTGGCAAGGCTGGCTTAGGAGGTATGGGGCCCAATTGGGAACAGTTTTGGTGGGCTCCAGGTTCCCAGTCAACTTGCACCTCGGAAATTCCCTCTGCCCCACCTTGGAGTTATTTTTTTTCTCGTTCTGCTTTCAGGTGCTATCAACTAATTTCGCTTCCTAATATACTGCAGAGGACTTTTTTCTCCTTTGCGGCATATTAGGTGATCAGAATAGTGGCTGTTTTGTATGTTTAATAACTGCTGTTTCTAGTATACTAAACAGCCACGTTAAGGACGGGCTGCCTTTTAGTTTGTAGCGTGGCACAAGTAGCCAGCACCATTTTGTATGAGATCTCGCTGGCAGCCATTATCTTGTCAGAGACAAGAACAAGATTTCGTGTACAACTGTTTGCCATGCACGGCGCCACAATGAGGCTCTCCTCGACAACGACTACTTAAACAGGTGCAAAAGATGTTCAAACTTTCTTAGTCTTCTCCAGCTTGCTTACGCTGAGAGACATTACGAAGCAGGCAGTTACAGTGGACGCTAACCTGCTCTAACCACATCTGTTATTCTCCTCATGTGAATGGAGATATCCCAAGCCATGCGCTGCCATGAAGATGGACACCGGGAATGGGACACAAGCCCACCGCTGCATCCATCTCTGTTCGTTCAAGTTGTCAGGAAACTAGTTACGGAAGATTCAGGCCCATCAGATTCTTCCCGCAAATTTTCATCTCATCGTGCATTCTATGTTAAGGATCGTGTGTCTAACAAATCGTTCATGGTTAATCATGTGTCTAACAAATCATTCCAGCTGTTCTATTTGGCCTTTGCGTCTTACTTCAGACAAGCTGAAGCAATCTGCCATTAACCTGCACACAGTGAATCTATCCCCGATAAAAACTTACGGCCAAATCTTATTACGCCTAGATCTCAACCTTCGAAAGGATTTTAGGTGGGTTTTTGTTATAGCAGATCTACCATATCCCATTTTGGGGCGCGGACTTCTTAAACCACTTTCACTTATTAGTAGATGTCAGGCGACAGAAGCTCATGAATGATTCTATGTCTTTGTTTACGCCTACTCGGGTTACTACTAATGCTGTTTTCAGCCCATCATTTTTTGTCGCCACTGTTGGTGACCAGTTCCACTCCCTTTTGGCTTCTTTTCCAGAGCTGGTGGATCCGACTTTCAAATCAGTCAAAGTCACACACTTGACTCGCCATTATATCACTACTTCTGGACCACCCGTTTTTTCACGTCCACAGCAACTCGCCCCTGACTGGCTCAAGAAGGCTCAATCTGAGTTTGAGCATATGCTTCAACTCAGCCTTATTTGCCCCTCCACCAGCCCTTGGACATCTCCTCTACATTTGGCATGGAAAGGGATTCAGATTTTTGCCTGGTGGGGGATTACAGACATTTGAATGTGATCACTGTTCCTGATCGCTATCCTATAAGGAATCTCCAAGATTTTTCTCCAAACTTGCATGGTTGTACTATTTTTTCCGAGCTTATCATCAAATTCCAATGAACCCTGATGACATTCCCAAAATTGCTGTTACCACCCCCTTTGGAAGTTTATGAGCTTTGGTTTGTAGAATGCAATGAGCACATTCCAGAGGTTTATTGACAAAGTTGTCTGTGGACTTGACTTTGTGTTCACTTACATTGATGATTTGTTCACAACTAGCGACATGCATGAAAATCACCTCCAACAGTTATCTCAACTTTTTCAGCGTCTTCACACCTACAATGTGCAAATCAGCCCTGATAAGTGTGTTTTCGGACAGACCTGTCTGGAATTTCTAGGTCATTATATCAACTCTAATAGTATCCCACCTCTCTCCTCCAAAGTCAATGCAATTCAATGCATCTCACCTCCCACTTCTCTATGCGAATTGCGTCACTTCTTGGGAATCGCCAACTTTTACAGGAGATTCATACATAAATGTGCAGACAAGTTACTCCCCTAACTCAACTACTGAAAGCAAATACAAAAAAAATGCTCCTATTACTCTATCTGCCGAGGCATTATCTTCTTTTGAGTCAATCAAGAAGGAAATAGCTTCTGTTCCTTTGCTTGCACATCCGGTTCCTGATGCTTGTCTCTCTTTAACAGTTGATGCATCAGATTCTGCGGTTGGTGCTGTTTTGCAACATACCGTCGACAATCAAACTCGACCTTTGATATTTTTTCTCATCAATTACAGCCAGCTGAACCTCATTACAGCACATTTGATCCAGTTTCCAATGGGATGGTTGAACGATTTCACAGGCAACTGAAGGCCGCTCTATGTGCCACTCCTGATCCACAGTCTTGGACAGAATTCCTACCTATCGTTCTTCTTGGTTATCGCACTGCTGTTAAAGCAGACTTAGGTTTCTCCTCTGCTGAACTCCTTTATGGTACCATTCTGGCACTCCCTGGTATAATGTTGGCGCCAGACAATTCATCGCGTCCTGATCCAACGTCATATGTCACCAGACTTCGCTTGTATTTCTCAAGTCCTCCACCCATGCATCTGCATGACCAGTCTATTCCTTCTCTCGTCCCACTGGACATTGACAAATGGACTCATGTTTTTGTTCAGGATGATTCTGTCAGAGGACCTCTCATTTCTCCTTATAAAGGACCATTTCATGTGCTATTGCGCACACCCAAAACTTTTAGTTTCAACATCAATGGTCGGGTAGAGACTATGTCGGTCAACAGACTTAAAAGGGCACATTTTGAGGTGTCCACACCCTTTGATGACACCCCAACCACGCCCACTTTTGATCCTTTACAAACACCTACACACCCACCTGCACACCATCACCTGCACATGCACCTTTGATCACACCATCACCTATACCTCCAACTTCATCACCACAACCTAACATGAACAAACTCTAAGTCACCAGGACAGGCTGCACTGTGAATTGGCCCAAAAAACTCACCAGAACTATTTACATCTAAGTGGTTTTTTTCTCTGTGACAGACAATTGTTTTCTCATGTGCTGAACAATTCTAATGCCTTCCCATTGAACTTTGTCAAAAAGTTTTGTGCATGCCCCTTTTATATTGCTTATAATTATTTTTCTCAAACTTATCACATTTTTATTATATTTTGTACCACATCTTGTTGTTTGCGATTGGTAGCCATCTTTGTTTTCTTGTGCCTGCTCCAGTCATTCTAATTTTGCACTAGCATTCTCAGGGAGAAGCCCTTGTAGCATGGCACAAGTAGCCAGCGTCATTTTGTACGAGATCTCACTGGTAGCCAATATCTTGTCCGAGACAAGAACGAGATCTTGTGTACAACTGTTTGCCATGCACGGCACCACAATGAGGCTCTCTTCGACAACGACTACTTAAGCAGGTGCAAAAGATGTTCAAACTCTCTTAGTCTTCTCCAGCTTGCTTACACTGAGAGACACTACGAAGCAGGCAGCTACAGCAGACTCTAACCTGGTCTAACCACATCTGTTATTCTCCAGAGATGATGTACCTCACGTGAATGGAGATATCACAAGCCATGCGCTGCCATGAAGATGGACACTGGGAATGGGACACAAGATCAGGAATCACAATAAACAATTATTGAATTGCATCCGCTTGTGAGGTTCTTCTTTTGCATTTCAGATCCTTAAGAAAGAAAATAATTACAATGGGAGAAGGTGATACTCTACTGGTATCATGAGCCTTTCTTTCCCTTATAAGTTTATTTAAAACAGACTATAATGTGTGTGTGTGTGTATATATGTATGAATGTGTATGTATGTGTGTATATATATATATATATATATATATATATATATATAATGGAGAAATATGTATGGCACTGTGTTGGTGTCACGTAAAAGCATCCAATCCACACTGTAAAGTGGTGACGTTAGGAAGGGTATCCAGCCATTGAAACAATGCTTCTGTTTGGTGCCATGTAAAAGCATTCAGTCCATGCTGTAAAGTTGTGACATTAGGAAGGGCATCTAGCTGTTGAAACTATGCTACTGTGCGGTCCTACACAAAAGCGCTCAGTCCACGCTGCAAAGTGGTGGCGTTAGGAAGGACATCCAGCCATTAAAATCATGTTCCCATGCAATACCATGTAAAAACACTGAATCCATGCTGTAAAGTGGTGGCGTTAGGAAGGGCATCCAGCCACAAAAGCCATGCCAAACCAGACGGGTGCCAGATGTAGCGCCCGGCTTGTTGGCCCCTGTCAAACCATCTAGCCCATACCAGCATGGAAAACATGTTAAATCTTGATGATGATGATATGCATATATAGATACACATATGTATATATTTATATGGGTATGTGTATATATATATATATATATATATATATATATATATATATATATGTATATACATATATATGTGTGTGTGTGTGTGTGGTAACTTTCTGAAGCATGGATAATTTGTTAATAAAATTTTCTACACATATGTCTCAGATGGTGTGGATTACGATTATATTGGAATTTGTTGTGTAAAGCATTTCCCCCCACTCTTTTAAATAAACTTAAAGGTAGACCTTCCTCAACATGGTTGTTTAGTATGCTAGAAATAGCAGTTACTAAGCATAAAAACAGCCACTAATCTGATCTCCTAATTTGCCACAAAGAGGGAAAAAAGTCTTTTGCCGTATACTTGGAGCCAAGATTAGTTGGTAGCGCATGAAAAAAGAAAACGAGGAAAAATATAACTCCAGGGTGAGAGGGGGATTCCAAGGGCCCACCCTACTCCGATTTTGGTGGGAAAAAGTCTTTGCGGTATATTAAGAGATGAGATTAGTTGATGGCACAAAAAAGAAAAAAACGAGGAAACACATTATTTCTCACCAAAATTGAGTTGGGTGTTGTTAAACTATAAATTTTAACTACATCTAAGCTACGCTTTTTAAAAATATTCTGCCAAAACACAGAAAGAAATTTAACAAGATCCCAAATAAACTTTTATTTACTGCATGTTATTATGCTAAAAGAGATCTACATAAAATGCAGATTAATAATAATCATTAATTAGAATTTTTCAGAAGCTGGTTATATGCTTATTGATTATTTTTTGTGCATAAGCTCTATTGTAAGACACTGTCTTGTCTGTGTGGCAGGAACTTTGTTCCTTAACTATGTTTCTGGATTTAGCACCAGTGTGTGATACCAAATGTCTCTTACTATAGCCCCATGTGTGTGTGTGTGTGTGTGTGTGTGTGTGTGTACGTGTGTCCATGTGTGTGTGTGGGAGTGTGTGGCTGTGTGTTTGTGCTTGTCCAAAACCTGAATGAATGCCATTGCAAAGAGATTTTCTCTTTTGAACAAGCGACAAGAAATTTTATCTCACCTACTGCATCTTTCTCTCTCTCACTATACACACATACACATGCACACGTGTGTGTATATATGCAATTCCCAACAAAATAAAAATACATATACATACAATAATACACATAAATACGACCTCAACCAAAACCATTATCAAAAATAATTGAACTTTTAACCTTTAACCATTGTAGCCAAAATACTGAGAACTGAATTCTTTTACACATACACATCCATTTATCCTTTTGCTTTTATCATTTTCTATTTATTTATTTATTTGATATATTTTGCTTTCTTTAATACATACATACATACATACATCATCGTTTAACGTCTGCTTTCCATGCTAGCATGGGTTGGACTACATATATACATAAATATATATGAGTTCAGCAAAAATTTAGATTCAGATGAATATGGTACTTAAGTTGAAGCACCAGAATTTAGTACGGTATTATCCATACAATTTCAAAATAAGGTGATTAGAATCAAAATAAGCAACAAGGATATCCAGAGGTAATGCAACACGATTGTTTCACGCAGCTCCATTTAATTGAACAATGCAACCATTACATCAGTTTAAATGCAGAGCAATCCTCAGCTGTACAAAGACATAGAACTTAATCAAATTAAAACAGATGGACACATTAGTATAATTTTGCCTAAAATCTCCAAGAAGTTAAGGGGATAGACAAAGAACATTGTTGCCCTTCCTTACACTTAGAAGCAACATAAATATATGTATACACACACACACACACACACACACGCACACACACGCACACACACGCACATATATATATATATATATATATATATATATATATATATATACATATATACATATATATATAAATATACATATATACCTATATATATATATATATATAAAACTAATTTAGAGACGAACCACCACTCTACAACTCAGTCACTCAGAACCCGTCCAAATCCATGCTGTGAGGCATATACCATCTTAATATATCTAAGATTTTAATCTAAAAATTTAAATTAAATAATATATTACATAAATAAAGCATATAAATAAATCATAGAAATATTAATTTAAAAAATTTAAAGTCAAATTTATAAATTGGACAGTAAAAATTAATACAATGATATACAGTATGGAAGTATAAATGTAAAAAGTTAGTGCTAGTACATAGACTACGCACGTTTCATGGCTGAAATAGGACTATATAAAATCATAAGCAAATTCTATCCGAGTCATTAGAACAGGGAAATGATTTTACTCCCAAAATCAGTCACTCTTCAGGTCAAATCCCTAAGAAAATACCATGTTTATATTTATTCCTTGAATGATATTAGGTATTTTCTTAAGGATTTGACCTGAAGAGTGACTGATTTGGGGAATAAAATCATTTCCCCGTTCTAATGACTCGGATAGAATTTGCTTATGATTTTATATAGTCCTATTTCAGCCATGAAACACGCGTAGTCTATGTACTAGCACTAACCTTTTACATTTATACTTCCATACTGTATATTATCGTATTAATTTTTACTGTCCAATTTATAAATTTGACTTTTAAATTTTTTAAATATTTCTATGATTTATTTCTATGATTTATATGATTTATTTATGTAATATATTATTTAATTTAAATTTTTAGATTAAAATCTTAGATATATTAAGATGGTATATACCTCACAGCATGGATTTGGATGGGTTCTGAGTTGTAGAGTGGTGGTTCGTCTCTAAATTAGTTATATACATATATATCATATATTAGGAAACCCGGTATAATATTATACCGATTTTTGCCTGTAAGGTTGGAATAAATTTTTTATTCCCTAATATTATCACTATATATATAGTGTCAATCACTCACACATTCACTCACTACAAAAAGTGGATAAAAAATTTCAGTTATCTCTCTCTCTTTCTTTCTCTCTCTCTATTTCTTTCTCTCTCTCTCTTTCTCTCTCTCTCTCTTTCTCTCTCTCTCTTTCTCTCTCTCTCTTTCGTTCTCTCTCTCTCTTTCTTTCTCTCTCTCTTTCTTTCTCTCTCTCTCACATACACACATACCAGCAACATTACTCTCTCTGTCTCTTGACACACTAACAAAAGCAATACGCATACACACCACACATTCTGTCTTGCACACCCCATCAAACACACACAAACAAGCACAAACACACACGCGCGCGCGCGCACGCACACGCTCATACAATCACGATCTCCCTGCCTCTTTCGCTTTCACGCCGACTTCAAAAGATCCAAACATTAAAAAAATAAAATTTTTTTATGGAAACCGTCGATCATCTTAAAAAATCTAAATAAACACATGTGGTTTACAAGTGGTTTGTAAGTGACAGTCGTGTGTTCCCATATCGAAAGATCGCCCAATGTTTTAATGATTAGACAGAGGTCCAATAGAATAGCTCTCAGAAACAGACTACGTACAAATTCGTTCTTCACAACTCCTGAAGCTGTTTTCTTATAAGAGGGTGGGAGTCAGGAAATTTTCATACAGCTGGAGGCTCCAATCGAAACAGGGGACCTGAAACAATAAGGTTGAGAAACGCTGTTATATATTATGCCTAACCGAAAACGATCACAGCCACATCATCCAAACAGAGTGGGTGAAACCGGGCTTAGCTGCCAGTCTATAATATAAATGGGACATGGGCAATCATTGTATTCTTTCTTGTCTTGGGGTTCACAGCCAAACGGCTGGGTGGATTCGCATGAAAAATGGCACACATGTGGAGATGGGTGCATAGATTGGAATGCGGTTTGTATTTTTTCCCATACTTACTGAGAAAATTGATTAAAACTTTTCTAATAGCATTCCCCTGTTTGTTCCACCATTAAAACAACCAGTTGCTCACACAGCCGGCATATACCATTTCACTAGCAACAAGGGGAGTACAGGATGGCAGTCAGCCAAAACTTTCGCTATGTTTTCTCTCTTCTTTCACCTCTTTGTGGGGTTAATAATCTTAATCTTTAGTTACAGTTTCTCATTCAAACTACATAATAGGCAGAATTGTCAGATTAAGACAGTAGGGTGTTTTGAGGGAGATTTGGCTGCTATTAGCTACGATGTAGAGGTCTGAACTTAATTTTCACACACATATTTGCATTTCAAAAATCTTCCATAAATCAACTATCGTAAACTTATACATACACGCAAGCACGCCCATATGCACGTGCACACACACGCACGTCCATTTCATATATCTTTCATTTTCTGCTCTCTGCAAATAAAATTTTTACAGATACAACTGCTTACAAAAATTGGGATTAATGTATAATTTCTTTCTATGTTCATAATTGAATAAATGTTTTAATGATTAGACAGACGTCCAATAGAATAGCTCTCAGAAACAGACTACGTACAAATTCTTTCTTCACAACTCCTGAAGCCGTTTTCTGACAGGAGGGGGTGAAACCTTCATACAGCTGGAGGCTCCAATCGAAACGGGAGTAAGTTTATTAGCATAGTAAACTGTGTGTCTGTGTGTGCGTGCATGCGGCAATATAAATAATAACACAATACATATGACAGGCCTTCATGTACAAGAGTATGTATACATAAATATGTGTTATTTCTTTACTACCCACAAGGGGCTACACACAGAGGGGAAAACAACGACAGACAAATGGATTAAGTCGATAATACCGATCCCAGTGCGTAACTGGTACTTATTTAATCGACCCCGAAAGGATGAAAGGCAAAGTCGACCTCGGCAGAATTTGAACTCAGAATGTAGCGGCAGACAAAATACCGCTAAGCATTTCGCCTGGCGTGCTGACGTTTCTGCCAGCTCGCCGCCTTCAGTAAATATGTGTATGCATAAATATACATAAATATGTGTATGCGTGTGAATGAGAAATACAGAGCATGGAAATGAGAGTCTGTAACATAGATGATAAGCATCGGAACACAAAGATTGGAAATCACCAGTTCATAGTTGAGTTACACAGTAGATAGAATGTCTGTACATAAGAGGTTGTGGCTTCTAGGTAGAGTTAAGTCACGTATCGGGAAGATGAGGCTGCTATGCTGAGCCGGTTACTTGAATACAGGAGATTCTTGCAGGTTGTTCTGGCTGTTACTTCATGGTGGAAACAATCCACACAAACAGTGTTGAGATGGAACCACGGTTGCTATTGGTAGTGTGTACACTGGTGGCGTCGTGTTGACGTTGGCGACAAGGCTGTAGTAAACAGTAGAATGGTGGTGTTGACGTTGTCACTGAAAACTGGCCGGAGCTGTGTTCCGTGTGGTGGTCAACGACCAGACCTCAAAGAGATCTAAAATAGCAAACAACTGGCGTGGATAAAGCAGGCTTATTTATAGGTAAAAAGGGGCTCCAGAAATCTCAGAAAAACACTCTCTCACGTGACCTTATTAATTAGAAGACCACGATTGGTCGGTATGCACCCTGGCACGAAACAGAACTGGAAACAAATGCCACGCGAATAAGAGCCAATCAGGGTGATAGACACAGCAGGGTCCAAGGCGGGTCCAAGGCTACGTGTTACCCACTACGTTTGCATTTAAGAATATATAACCGAGAGAGAAGCTTCCGCTACACTGCTTTCCCCTGTGGTCTCCCCACACTAAACAAAACATGACAAGAATTGAGTCACTTCAGTGAGCATTCACTAAAAAAATTAAGGGCATGATTAATCTTGATTGTTGGGATCACTTTAAAACATTGAATCTTTATTCTCTCCAGCACCACTGTGAGCATCACGTCATTTGCACAGTGTGGAGAATGTACCACCAGCATTGTTCAAGCGACCTTAACATTAGATTCAGAATTCATCCAAGACTTGGGCCATGTGCCATGTGTAATTCAGGCTTATAACACATAAATTCACTGCAACACAATTTCTTTTCCTCAATAGGCCCTGCTCTATTTAACATTATACCAAAACAAATCAAAGAAAAGGATCCTATCACCTTCAAACAAAACTCAGACAAATCCTTTCAAGGGATATCAGACAAGCCACCTATACCTGGATACATCTCAGTCAACAACAACCATGATACCACAAAACTTTAAAAAATGACTTAATAGATCCTAATCAGGTGGTTAGACATGGCCTGAGCCAATCTTTGGCCAAAACATCTCTAAGTTATCTAAGATATTGATCAGCCACCCTGTTAATCATTGAAGTGTTCTTTGATCTGTCTTATAGTTATTGCTGAAGCAGATATATTCAATACAAGGATGACTGGTCAAACTTTTGGAAACAGTCCAATTGTTCTACACCCCAAATACAATAAATTTCAACTATTCTGGCAGCCATTACTTGTATTATGCATGATACACTATCATACAGTGTTTGATTATGTTGTTAAGTATAGAATGGAAGTATTGCAACTTATTACCCAATACTCTTTTGCTTTTGGCAGTGCTACAGTGAAGATACATCATTGTTATTGCTTGTCATTGCTTAGCTCCAAGTTTATTTTAATACAGCAGACCTGTGATGAAAAACATTCTAGCCATAATCGTCTCATTTTTTTGTTTTGTATATCAAGACCACATTTTCCAATGTGATCTTTCTTTCTCAGATAGTCTAAGATGGTCCTGTGTGATTTGAGAAGTCCTTGGCTACTATTTTTAGTAGAGTGAACAATTATGTGGAATCTTCCTCAAGGACTCATAAGCAGGGTAGATTCATTTGGCATGGAGAAGTTTTGAATTTTCTTTGAATTCACTGGTTGAGTCTCACTCCACTTGACTAATTGTGCTTATTTTACCATGAATTATGTAAAAAAAAAAAGTCTTCAGTAAACTAAGGATCCTCATACACCCTTCTCATTCAATTTATATATCTAAACCAAATTAGCTTCAAGCCCTCTGCATACTTCTTTTACTACATATTATAGTCTCAAGTTCATTTCATATAATTTTAAATGTTTTACATTATAAAGTGGTAATTCTAAAACGTTTTCCATTCAGTGTACTTGGTTCTATAACCAGAAAAGTAGGTCACACAAGACTATAGAAAGTAATAAAACCACATGGTATTTCAAAAGAAGGATAATACGATTAAATTATCCCAATACTTGACTGGTACTTTATTTTATCACCTCTAGATAAATGAAAGGCAAAGATAGTCTTTGGAGGATTAGCTCAATATATGAGTGAATACCTTCACTCATAATGTCTCTGGAAATAATCCCAACATCCCTTAGATGTTTAGATTATTTCCAGTGTGGAGAGGCAGTAGCAGAGCTCACTTTAAGCTATCAAGTCACAGTTACACCAAAATGTTTCTTTATTTATGTTCTTATGTTGTCTACTGCTAAGTAAACAACTTGGGTATTATTGAGATGACTCCATGGCCTTAACTTAGGCACAACACTGTGTTACCAACAGAATAGGATTGTATCACACTATTGTAAAGAATTGACAGTATATTTACTCAGTCATTGCAATACCCCAGTTTGTATCATGAAAAGTTTAACACTGCTTTAAACATTTTATTGTATTAGTTTGTCAGATACATTTAATCATTTTTTAAACATTTATTTTAATCCTATTTTTCACCAAAATCATTCAATTTTGGTTGCTCATTCTAGCATATTGAGAGACCATACAGATATTCCCCTAATCAGTTTCTACCAAAGAAAACAACTTTTTTTAAGAAATGATGTATCTAATGATGATGATGATGATGATTTTATGATATTCACAGACCACAAATCCCTTACCTTTACTCTCTTTACCAAGTTTATACAAGTATTTGCTGTGAGAGACCTGATATCTTGATTACATATTGAAGTTTTCAGCATATTCGGCATATCTCTGGTTCTAGCAATATTGCTGATGCCTTATCTCACTTGCCTGTCTGTTCATCGTTGTCTGCTTCTACAATAGACTTGATTGCTTTGTCAGATAACCAATCACTGCTATCGTCCTTGGATGTTTCCTCTGAACAATTCGCGTCTTGCCGATTCGAGTATTTGCCATTAACAACTTCTGATGGAGATATAATGTGTGATACTTCTACTGGCTTACCTCATCCACTCATACTAGGGTCTCATCATCATACTGTCTTCAATGCCCTGCATACCTCATCACATCCTGGCATAGCAACTTCAATAAAGCTTATTACAGCTCGTTTTTTCTGGCCAAATATGTGATGGAATATTACAGCATGGTTGCGTTCTTGTTTGCAATGCTAGCACTCAAAAGTACACAGACATGTTTGAGTACCTCTTGGCACCTTTGAAAATCTGAACGCATGTTTTCAACACATCCTTATTGACTTGGTTGGTCTTTGGCCGGTTAGTCACAGATTCACTTTCATGTATTGACTGCTTTTCACGTTTGCCTGAAGCCATCCTTCTGGTTGATATCAGCACAGAATCAGTAGCACAAGCCTTCATATCAGGTTTGATTTCACGTTTTGGTGTTCCATTACAGATTACTACTGATTGCAGGAGGCAATTTGAATCCCAGCTTTTCCAACAACTTTCAAGCATCTTAGGAGTTTGCCACATCCAGATGACTAGTTATCATCCAGCATCAAATGGCATGGTGAAATGGTTCCACTGTCAATTAAAGGCGTTGTTACGTGCCTATCCAGATTCTAATCAATTGTGTGAATTTCTGTCTGTTGTTCTTTTGGGTTGTCGCTCATCAGTGAAAGAGGATCTTGGATACTCTCCTGCTGAACTTCTCTACGGTTCACCATTATCCCTACCAGGCCAGATGTTGGCACTTGTGGACTTATTGACTCAAGATCCTTCATCTTATGTACATAGACTACAGACTTATTTTTCAGATCTTCCACCAATGTCTTTTAGACATCAGACTGTGCTTGCTGCTCTTCCAGGGGACGATTCTGTGAGAGGCCCACTTATTCAATCCTATAAGGGGCCTTATCATGTCCTGGGGAAAATGTCAAAAGCATTTTCCATAGACATTAATGGATCTAAACAGACTGTTTCATTCGATGGGGGTAAAGCAAGCTTTTTCTGAAGCTCTCATTCCAGAACCAAATATCTCTATCCACTTTCCATCTCTGGCATCTACAGACATTGCACTCATGCAAACAAGCATGCATCTCCTGCTCCACTACCACATGTCACAATTACTTGTACTGGGCATCATGTACACTGGCCTAAGAAATTATGTAAGACTGTATATATTGTGCCCTGACTTTTTCCAAGCACTTTCTTTGCATGCTTTTGACATTTTTTTCTTATGTTGCATATGCCATTTCTTCAAACATTTGGAACTATTGCGTTAATTTTAGTATGTTTTATTTTCTCTTTGCACTGTTGTTTTTTGTCTCCTTTTTCTTCCTTACCTTGCATGCCTTTTCCTGATCTTTTCACTTCCTCTGCTTTGTTCCCTAGGTTGGCCTTTTGCTACAACATACCTCTTTTTTGACTTACAGTCGCAGGGGGAGTAGTATAGCAAGGGCCATAAAGGCTAAAGGGAACAGGACAGAGTTATGTTCTCTCATTCTATTGTTGGTAGGTGGTGCTTCAATGGCACTTCCACTAGGGAGGTATAAAACCCTAGTTGGACATCCAGTCTCTCTTTTTCTGTTTCCCCTTCTGGCCAGGCAGCTTGTCAACTGCCCACACAGCTAGGACTCCTAACTTTCTTATACTCCTGGCCATGACAACTACCATGCTATGTAACTAGAGCAATGCTCGCTCTCTATTCTTTGAGCATGAACCTTTAACCCTCAATGACTACTGGCTTAATTATTAGCCACACCAACTAACTAAGTTCACTAATGAGAAAACAAACAGTTTGTACACCTTCTATATTATTTCGCACACACCTTTATAAAACATGATGATATGAAATTTGTTATACATAACCTTGTCTGAACATTGTTTGTCACATACACATACACACAACACAACACTAAACAAATGAACCAGACTAATGCTTGACTCTATCCTAAAAGACTCTTCTCTACACACAAGGAAGCTATAACATACAAAACAGAAACAGAATACACTGAAACAATTAATTCAGATAACATACAAAAAAACAGAACTTTACATTCCTCCAATCCACACAAAAATAGGAATAGGAAGACATACTCAGGAACATGGAGCTGTACCAGGTGGTGCAGTAGAAACTTGCATGATGCTTCCAAAGAAAACCATTTCATACTAATAAAAATAAAAATAGTAATTATAATAATTAATTTATTTGTCACTAGTAATTATAATAACATATTTGTCACTATAGAAGAGGCTGATAATTACAGAAATATAAACTTAAATAGAAAAAATTGAAAGAGAGAAAAATATGAAATACAAGTTTACATGGTATACAAATAATAAGAGCTGATGCAGTCCTCCTGGAACAGGACCCACCCCCACCCCATTTTAGGCCAATGATGGAGCCACAAAGAACCAAAATTACCTTGAACACCAAAGGCAAGTGCTCTCTCCCTCTAACTGTCATTCTCCAACTTATAAGTTTATATTTCGAGCAGTTCCATCCACTCTTACCGTTTTTACCACTCTCATCCATTTTTCAATAAATCTGGAGATAGCACATCCCTCTCCAACCTCATCTTCTTGTCCAAGTGAAACTTGAAAAAGTAGACGAGACCCCTACCAAATGAGAAAGTCTCTATACTCATATTTTTCAAACTTGTCCACTACACAATTTATTTTGCTATAACCACTAAACAGAAGAAAACTGCTTTCTCTGCCCACTTAAGGGAATGTGGCAGGGTAATAATTACAAGGGACTTGGTTGATAGCCAAATCTCTCCTGCGAGTAACAGCAGCTGTTTCACATATCCCCTATAAATCAGCATTGAACAAGTGAATGCAAAACAGTTTTGTCACTCTCTATACATTTTGTGGGACAGGTCAATTTAATGGCACTTCTGTGCTAGTACAGTTTATCTTGAACTGATACAACTCCTTGGTAAGCACTGTCTGGTTAAAGACTTTTGGAGATTACCTATGGTGGTCTCTGATTTGAAGCTTCTCTGGAACAGCCTCACCAGTTAGCTTACACCAATATCCAGAGTTTCCCTGAGAATGTTGTCACATTTCCCTGCTACTAATCCACTGTAAATTGCTTGAGTGTTAACATTCACCAAATCCATTGCCTGAGTGATGGAGGGTGGTGGGCATTTAACAACATTTTAGATTCCAGGTAGCCAGTCTCAGTTTTTGCTTCACTGAAGACTGCAGCTCTATGAAGATGTATCTCATGAACGGTGACTACATGTTTAGCAGCCTGCTTTAAAGAGGTGGGCTGGCAGCAGATAGACTGCCTGATCAGTAGAACATGTCCTTCCACAAGAAGCTGAGTAATAGTCACCCCAGTCTAATTTAGTAGTAACTGAGGCAAAGCACAATGGTCAGGTGATAAACAATAATGGGAACAAGGCTGATATTCACCACCTGTGCTTCACCTTTTAGGATCAGCTTCCTCTGGCCTATTACTGAGTAAGCCTGGCTACCCTGCTTGTTACCTTGTCTTAGTTCAATTCCATCTGGAGATTGGGACTGAAGTAGACCCCAAGCAATTTAACCAGTCTGTTAGTCCAGCATCCCATGATGCTACTTGACAGCATGGGCTTTAATTGCTGAGTTGCAAGACCACCAACTTGGCTGGGTTGATCTTAACTTTTGCTACTACCATATCCATTTAGAATGGTGCCAACCACTTGCACTTCAGTGGCATCTGATACAATGATAATGATGTCTTCTGCTGTTGCCATAACCCTCCTTGATCTTTGTTGAAAGCGATGTCCTTCAAATGTTTCATCTTCTGTAGTAGTGGCCCAAATGCCAGTATGTACAGAAAAAGTGAGAGGGGAAAGCTGTTGGACTGAGTGTGTGATATGAATAATCCCAGTGGGTGGCCATTTACTTTGACAATTAAACTGTGGGTATCTTTCACTATCCTTATTCACTGGCCAAACAACACTCTAGATACAATCTGGATAACCCACTGATGTTGCTCCATGTCCAAACTGGCACACCAGGAAATCTAATCAGTATCTGTCAGCCAGCTGGAAACTTCTGAGCAGATTTTTGAGGCTTTTGCACCCCATCCTACTATATGCTTGACCCATAAGTCCTGTTGTATATCTGAAATGCAGTTCCAGTCCTTCATTAGCAGTTGAGATCAGAACATCTTCATAAAAGCTCCTTGATTTATGGGGAAATTGGGCTGTCTTTTCCTGTGTGAGTATAAATGGCCACTAGTCTGAAGATATCACCTTTGCTGCAGTTCATGTCCATGGCCACCGTCTTGCTATCCAGATTCAGAAAGACAACCTGTTGTCCCACCACCTGATCTTAACAGATTAAGCGATGAAAGTATCTCATAGTCATCAAAAATGGGCGTGAGTGCTTGTGCTCCAGAGTTCCTGGTTTTACTGATGGTCACCATATCTATGTCTAGCAACCTCACATCATGGAGCAAATGACTTTGCTTTAAAGCCGACCTAAGACTACGTACATTTAGACTCCCTGCCCAGAACAGCTATATTTTTTTGGAGGAAGAAAATGGAAAGTTTATTCACCACAGCCATAATAATCCTTTCTACTATGCACAAGGCCTGAAATTTTGGGGGAGGGGGCTGGTTGATTACATTGACCCTAGTGCGTAACTGGTAATTATTTCATTGATCTTGAAAAGATGAAAGGCAAGGTTGACCTCAGTGGAATTTTAGTTTAAAATGCAAGGATGGACAAAATGCTGCATAGCATTTTGCCTGGTGTGCCAGCTTGCTGGCTCCACCATGGTCATAACAATACAAATAATTCTTCCTAATTTTGGCATAAGGCCAGCAATTTTGAGAGGGAGTGGCTAAGTCAGTTACATTAACCACAATACTTGAATGATACTTTTTTATCAACTCCCAAAGGATGAAAGCCAAAGAGAACATTAGTAGAATTTGAACGCAGAGAAAACACTGCAAAAAATTATAACAATTCAGCCAGCTCATTGTTATAATAATAATAATAATCGTTTTTATCTGCCCCAAGGGCGCTGGATGAAAGGACATTACAAGGACAAACTGGAAAAATGGTGTGGAAGTTTATATTAAACGACTATGAAGAAACAAGCTTGAAAAAGTACATTATAAATGATAATAGTTTCTAACAGTCACAAAAGTTTGTGGGAAAATTATAGTAAATTTCATTGCTTTCAGTACTTGGCTGGTATTTGGTTTGTCAACCGCCTAAGGATGAAAGGCAAAGTCAACCTCGGCAGGATATTAACGTAAAGGGAGGTAATATATCGCAAGAATAGCATTCAATCTGGAAATTCTATAACGGCACACAGTTTATTATTTACACCGTTAGTACAAATGACTTTCGCTTGTCTTTGAGGGCAGATGTAATCTAGCAGGTAAACTTTATATTTATTTATTTACCATTTTAAATGATTCTGTATGTTTTTAATTCAATAATAGAAATATATAGTACATTGATTCATATATAAATATTTATAAAACTTTTATGTGTCATTATACGAATTTATACTGCTTTTTGGTGCACATTCTCTTTTTAAATGAACTAAGGGAACTTCTATTTGGTCGTTTAACCTGCTAGAAACAGCAATCAAATCTTCCTCAAGCCAACACCCTATCTTAAAGTAGGAAACGTAAGATAGTGTAGTTTCAAATTCACATTTCTTGAAAAACGAAACAAAAACATGGTCATGACTGGAACGTCTTTTGCCATGAGTCTTATGAAACTGACTGATTTGGGGTTAAACAACAGTGTTTTGGAGTGTAAGTTGAGTGCATCCTGATGTATTAAGCCCGTCTGTCTGATTTAACAACTTGACTTAATACATTTGGATCCGAAAAAAAAGTATAGTCATGACTTGTAAGATTTTCATCATAGATCTGTGCAACCAGTGCTAACCTAGGGCTATACAACAACGTATTGAGATAGAAATGATCCAAAGAATGTTAGCATCATATTCCTTAATACAGCTTCACACAAAATAATAGCAAATCTAAATGAGACCCTTTGTAAATGTTAATAGCAGAGTGAAAAGTTTTGAGGCGTGACTGTGGTTAAGAAGCTCGTTTTGCAACCACGTGTTTTCGGGTTCAATCTCACTGCATGGTACCTTAGTGTTATGCGAATAGTGCTATGATTTCAGTGATTTCACTTGACATAAAGGACATGCGCATTTGATGATCAGAGAGAGAGAGAGAGAAAATTACTTTCTTTCAGCTAGGGATTACAGCTGATTCATAACAACCAAAGAAACTAATTTCCAAATCTTGAAGAAGTTGTTGAATAATGTAAAGAGAATAAAATTAATGAAAAGACGAGTACAAATTGGGAAGAATACCAGATATGGAAAGATACTTGAAATCGGACAGATTGACTACCAAATGCTGACAAGACTTTTAATCATTGGTTTAGAACTTTCACTAACTTTATAGACTCACTACCAAGGCAGGAAGGTAGTATTATCAATAAACTCATCTTTTGATTAATTATGTGGAACCGAATGTATATAAATTCATCAGTGAAGTTAAGAACTATGAACAAACTGTAAATACACAAAAGAGTGTGTATATTAAACCAAGAGCATCATAATGGCATGCCAGCTTTTGGCCACAAGAAGACAAAAACTGGGAGAATCTCTAGATCAGTTCTTAAATGAACTCAAAATATTAGCAAAAGACTGTGACGTTGTTGCAGTGAGTACTGAGCAGTACTGGTGTTAAATGATTTGTGATGCGTTTATAAATGGACTAATTTCAAATCAGATAAGACAAAGACTATTAGAAAACAAAATTGTTGACTTCAGTACTGTTTATGATCAAACATGTTTGCTAGATATGGTGCAGCAGTGTTCCAGTGTCTTTTCAAACTTTGAGTGTGCCAACTTCAGTCCCTGGACTATGATTGAAAATTAGTTTCTTTGAGCCAGGAATTACTGATCATTCATAAAACTTAGGCAAGAGCCTTGTGAGCAAACTAGGAAGACAAAAACTGTATGGAAGGCCATCGTGTGTGTGTGTGTGTGTGTGTGTGTGTGGTAAGAAGCTTGTTTCCCAACCACATAGCTCAGCTCCAGGTTCAGTTCCATTGTGTGGCACCTTGGGCAAGTGTGTCTTCTACTATAGTCTTGGACCAACCAAAGCTTTGTGAGTGGATGAAAACTGAAAGAAGCTCATCGTGCATATGTGTGTCTGTATACAGTAACCTCCTGGTTAAGTACTCATCCCAGAAAAAGTATGTGCAAAATCTTCAAGAAACCCCAGTTCAAGTTTATCAATGATTTATTCTATGGCAACATTGAAATAGGTAATAAATGGCTCAAGGTATGTGATATCTTCTTGTGAAGTTTATTGTTTAAATATATCATGCAAAGACAATTGACTCAGATTTTATATTTATTTGCACTTCTCTGCCAATTTTAATTGCCTTAGCTTCTTCTGAAACCAATTGAAGTAGTTTTTTAGGTCATTGTAACCATCCCATGCTGCATCTTGTACATCTGCACATAGTAACTGATCTTCAATGTTGAGCACAGTATTGTACGGTTTATCGAAGCTGTTGAAATTGACATTCTTGATTGGCGCAATAGCATTGCCATAGTCACTCTCATCATCAGCGTCCTCAACATCCTCCAAATTGCTTGTGTATACTCCTCACTGTTTTCATCATTGACATGCACATATTCTTTTAATTTGTCCTTGTTCACTGCAATATTCAAAGAGTCGAAGCTAAGCAAAATTTCGGGTATCCAGTCAATTTCTTCATTCGCACTACCTTCCAACTTTAATAATTCAGCCTTTTTTAATGTGTTCTTGATTGATGCAGCTGATATTGCATCCCATGCATAATTTACATAGTGAGTGACATTGAGCAGATGAGTAGGATTACCATACGCTACACCCGCCGCCCCTCTGCATGGCCTTTTTGCTTGCTCTTTCTTGTGGATCTTTGAGTCCTCGTCAAGCTCGGAAAATTCAAGAACATCTTTGAGATACAAATATTTGTACTTTTTTAGAGCTGCAATGATCCCCATATCACATGGCTGTTTCCAGCTGGGTGCAATTAGGTGGGTAAAATACAACCTTGCCGTTATCCTGTTCAAAAGCTTCAAAATGGCCTAGAACGATGTCCATCAATAAGAGAATGTGGTGTCCCATTCTCTTTTTCACTTAAGGACAAAATACTTTGTTGAACCATTTACAACGTTTCAGCATCCATCCATACTTTTTCTCTGATTAAAGTACTTCAGAGGCCATTCCTGATTCTTGGTACAGGCCGCTCTTTGTATTTTCCTATTAATGTGCAAGGAACTTTGTGTGTTCCTGTGACATTTGCACAAGCAATGAGTGATATATGTTCTTTAACTTTTTTCTTTCCTTGGGTCGTGCTGACATCTTTGTATGGCATAAGCAGGGCATATTTGGGCAGCAACTGAAAAAAATAACCTATTTTCATCCCCATTACAAACATTTTCAGCATCATACTGTTCAATGCAGCATATAAATCATTCAATGCAGCCAATAGCTCTGGATCTTCTTTGTTCACTTCTGCTCCTTCACCATGGAGCAGAACCTTCTGTAACCTGTGACGTACTCTGAATTGGCTTAACTCCTGTCATGATTCATGATGCTTTAAAGTCATCTTCCGATACTGATAATTCCACAGCTATCTGCTTTGCTTTTACAATAACCAATGATGGTGGAACAGGTATGTTTGCACAATGCATGCAATCAATCAACAAGTAAAGCATGTCTTCAAGCTCTGAAAACTGACCTACAGATGCCTGAAATATTTGCATTTTGGATTACTTCTTGGTTCTCCCAAATCTTTTGGATGGCACCTTCACTCATTCCATACTCTTGTGCAAGAGCTCGCTTGCTCAACTTAGCAGTGATATCTGATCTCTGGAAGTCATTCAAATGCTTCCTCTCTCCTTTGCTTGACATCATGGAGAAAACTGACAGGAAAGATGACAAATATGATTGAAAACCCTGTGCATACGTGAGCCTTGCTATGATTGGCTGCACACATACATTCACGCAACTGATTTGCTAATGTTGTTGCTATGTATGCAGCTACCATCTAAGTACACACAAACAGTTAAGTTCTAGAGGGAGATTGCTGTATGTGTTTGTCCCCCACCACTACTTGACAATCAGTGTTGGTGTATGTATGTACCTACTGTCAAAAGAGACCGACAAAATAAGTACCAGGCTTAAAAAAAAAGTACTGGGTTCAATTCATTTGTCTAAAAATTATTCATGATGGTACCCAGCATTGCTGAAGTTCACTGACTGAAACAAGTAGAAAATTAAAAACAATAGAATTTCAGTTTCATTACCTAGAGCTCAGTTCCTCTAAATTCAAGAGAACCCACTAGACATTTTGAAGTACGAGTTAGAAGGCAAATCTTCATTATCTAGGGAACTGGGTTATACATTTCAATGTTGTTGAGAACTGGAAATACTATAACAATAACGAAGGAATATTCTTTACAAATTTTTGCTGGGAATAGTATTTGTTGTCTACATTTCCCACCATATCAAAGACCATCACAAGCTGGAGAAAATGGCACAACCACAGGTTGTCCATTCTTAACATAAAACATTTTGTCTTTTACTAATGTTTGCAGTAATTTCAAAGACATTTTTCTTAGATAATAATTCTTACTGGGGAACAGAAAGTTTTAATGTTTATACCATCCCTAAGGTAATTTTCTACCCAAGTGAAATTCTTTATGAGTATTTAACTCCAGATTTATACAAGAACTTGAAGTTAATTTGTGCTTACAAAGCACTCATTGCACAGTACACTATCCATTAGCATAGCTTAGAGGAGTGAGGGTATGGTCTGCCCAGGGCTACACTTTATATATGTATTATGTGTTTTTCAGTGAGTGGGTGTACTTGCTGAGAAACTGTACCATTTGTTACAACTTTAACTATGCCATTGGCTTTATCTCCCTACAGCTGAGAGCTGTACCAATCTTTTACAACTTCATTAGAGCAAGCCAATTGAGAGCCTCCATCTTGGGAAGTGAAAAGATATCTTGGCAATCTAATCCTAATTACCCCTTAAAAGACGAATAGTCATGTTATGAATACCTTTGGTCATAGGTTTGCTCAATTAGGGTTAACCTGGGATAAACAACAACAATATCTTGATTATAACGAACCAGTGTAAATCCTCTATATAGGTTCTCAACCTGCTTCAAAACAGCAAGATCCTATTTTCTTTAAAAAAGGCACATTAGAAAATGTAGTCTGCAGACTGCTTGAAAATATGTTGATGTGGTCATAACTAGAATGCCTTTGATCATATGAAAGATTAATCAGGGCTGACCAAAAACTAAACAACAGCCTAATTATAGTTAAGTGAGTGAAGCCAACAAAGGATGTTGTTTACAGTGCACCATGTTGGGATATGAACTGTCAACTGGTTAGCTAGCAGTCTGACAAATATTACCTGGGTTAGATAGTTTTATAAAGATGTACTGATAATCTGGCTTTATAGTGTTGGCTTTGCAACTAGTTGTCCTGTGTAAGATCAACCAAACAGTGTGCATTTCTTTTCTTTTTATTCTTTGATATCTATCTAGACCTAGAAATTTACTGTTTTTAAACAAGTTTTTGTAATACTCTTTTGGTTTTGTTTTATTTTCTGTTTTCAGTTTGAAAATGGTTGTTTCAGCTCTGCTTCGCCAGTCCTTACATTTTGAAAGACCATTGTTGAATCTTGTAAAATCTGCTCAGTGTTTTCTCTTTCAAAAGTAAGTTGCAGAAAACTTGATTTCATTTAAACTTGCAAATCTCATGCAAGTATAGAAAACTGAGTTAGGCTTTAAATGTCAGTTTTTTTCTGCTTGATTTCATTTAGTTAACAGTACATCATCATCATTTTATGTGTCTGCTCTTTCATTGTGCACATAGGTTTGATGAGACTGCTTGAGGCATTATTCTACATCAGTCAGTCATTGTTTGTTTTCATCTAAAGTGCTTTATTTCAATGGCTTCCATACATTGAACCCCTGAAGAAGATTGTTTCTTTAGTGGGGGCATAAAAATGAATAACACCGCTCGAAGTGCTGGTGTGTTGAAAATGCAGTGAGACAAGCACATATGAGCACATGTTCACACCCACCCACACATACATGTACATATAAGTACACTCACACATACATATACATACATGTTTATGTTGCAAAGTGAACTTCTTAACCACACAGCTATGCCTGTGCATATATATTTAGTTCAACCCATATCAGCATGGAGGAGGGACGTTAAAGTGAAGATGAAACCTAACCGTAACAATCTAACTAGAGTACCACTATACTAGTCATGAGCAAACTCTTGCTTTCTGAATGCTACACCTAACAAAATATTGCTTTGATTCTTTTTGATAGTGCAGTCTATCTGCTGATGAGTCTTGTCTTATGTGGTCTACCCATACCTGCTCTATACTGTTACTCTACTTGCTAGAAATAGCAACCACATTCCCTCAGATCATACTGTTTTTGTTTTTTAAAGGAAAGATATATTGAATAATATAATCCTGAATTTTTAAAAGGAGAGGATGTCATGACTGGAAAATCTTTCAACTTGAGTCTATTGAATCAGGTTTGATTTGGGGTTAAACAGCAACACCAACCCTAACCTTAACCCTTATAACTTTAGAGTCAATGAAGTTATTTTACTTATTGAGGAATGTAGCAAATTTGTAATGTTCATACCTTTTTCAAGGATACTATTTAAATATAATGAAACAGTTCTAATTAGGAATTGAGACCGAGTTCATCATCATCATCATCATTTAACGTCTGTCTTCCATGTTAGCATGGGTGAAACGGTACTGCAAGAGCTGGCCAGGCCGAAGCCTGCAGCAAACTTCTGTGACTGTTTTGGCTGGATTTTTACAGCTGGATGCCCTTCTTAACACCAACCACTCAGCAGAGTGGACTTAGTGCTTTTTATGTGGCACAAGCACAGGCGAGGTCAGTTTTGGCAAGATTTTTACAGCTGGACACCTGAACACCAACCACTTTACAGTGTAGACTGGGTGCTTTTAAGTGGCACCTGCACTGACAGGATCACCAAGTACTTGCAAGACATTAAAAAAAATTTTTTAAGTGGGAAGGAGGCATTGGAGGAGGTGATGATGAAAAGGTTATAGTGAGACAGATACAGGTGTCTTGCTGTAGAAGAAGTACAAGGTTACCTGGCCAGAGAGAGAAAGATCAGGAATGAAGACAGAAACAGGTGCTCTACTGCAAAGGAAATACACGGTTGCCCAACCTGAGGGAAGTGCAGGAGAAGGAGTGGGAGACAGCAGGATAGAGATGGTGGCAAAATGCCGGGCATACTCACAAGGAACGGGGATCAGAATACAAAGGAGATGATTGAGTAAAGGAAGAGAGAGATATAAATGGTGGCAAGTGTCAGGGCATATTGCGAAGGGAGTGTGATTAAAGAGTGGGCAAAAGACCTGGGTATATATAGAGTTGGAGGGGCTTCCACATAGCAATGATACAGAGGAACTGGGGTGTCAGGACAGGATTAGGGAGTGAGAGCTAGGCATGGTGTATGAAGGAAAGAAATGTGAGAAAGAGATGTAGATTGGTTTGTTGGGGTAGGGTGAGGGAAAAGTTTTCTTGTTATGTGTAGGTGGAATACTCAGGTTGGGGGCTAGCAGATAACAATAGAGTGAGATGGCATGTGGGTAGAATGCACAGGTCGGGAGCAAGTGGAGAGCAATGATACAGTGGTACAGGGCCAAGAGGACAGGATTGGGGAGTGGGAGGTAATCATAGTACATGAAACAGAAATGTGAGGAAGAGAAGAGATCTAGAGACGTAGTTTAGTTTGTTGTGGTAGAGTCTGTGAGAAGTTTGTTAAGTGTGGGGCACAGTGCTTCTAGAACTCAATTCTGCTGATATGGGCAGGTCTTCTCAAGAACTTCATATCGCCAGATATCTCGGTCCATTGTCATTTTCTTCGTGAGATTGGTCCTTACCACTTCATCCCATGTCTTCCTGGGTCTCCCTTTTCCACAAGTACCATCCACTTTCAGTGATCGGCACTTCTTTATGCAGCTGTCCTCATTCATTTACATCACATGTCCAAATCAACGTAGTCTTCTCTCTTACATGCTACATTTAATTCCTCTTGTGCCCAACTTTTCTCTCGATACATTTGCATTTTGTCATACATATGCACTGATGTTGCACATCCAATGAAGCATACTACCTTCGTTTCTCTCCAGTCTACGCATGTCTTCTGCATTCAGAGCCCATGTTTCACTACCATAGAGTATAGCCATTTGTACACAAGCACCATATAGTCTACCTTTCATTTTGAGAGAGAGTCCTTTTGTTGCCAACAGAGGTAATAGCTTTCTGAACTTCCTCCACCCAATTCTTATTCTAAAAACAATACTTTCAGAGCATCCTCCACCATTGGTAATTTGGTCACCTAGGTAACAAAAACTCTCTACAACCTCAAGAGAGCCTCCTAGGCATTTGAGAGAATCTGATCCCTGTGTGTCCTTAGTGCTTATTGTTCCTGCACATCTACCACATACAAAGACTACTTTATCTGTTAATCTACCTGTGATACCACTGCACCTGTTATGTGTCCATAGTTTACACTGGGTGCAGCAAATGGAATGACTTCTGATTCTTTTCCTACATATGGAGCAGGGCTATTTACCTGATGGAAAGAAAGTTTTATCTTCTTTCTTACTAACAACCACTTTTGTCTTAGCTAGGTTCTTGAGTTAAACTAATTGAAAACTCAAAAGTTAGATCCATGTTTTGATAACTTTTTTTCAAGAAATAATTTCTACATCTTTTTGGCTTTCATACATTTTTCTTTAAACTCATCTCATTACTAAATGTCTAGCTAAAATACATAGGCATTACTGAAGAAGTATCTTTGTCTATATACTCTTTAAAATTAGTTTATTTTGTCTGTAATGTTTTCTTGGCTCTGCATTATACTGACACAATTATTATTTTAAAATATACTTAGGAAAAAAATTACTGAAATAGAATTATAGGAAATACAGTCAGTCTACTATGATTCGTGTGGTTGTTGATGTGTCTTTTTTTTTGTTCTTTGATAAAGTTGGTTGAAATGTCCAGAATGATGATGGACTTGTGGGTCACTTTGGCTCAATCACTTAGCAATTTTCTCAGTGTAGGTCTTTTTCAAGCAGTGCCGAATTAGTTTAACCAATAATATTGGTTTTAAATTTTGGCACAAGGCCAGTAATTTCAGAACAGAAGTTGAGTAAATTACATTAACCCCAGTACTCAACTGGTACTTGTATTATTGATTTCAAAAGGATGAAAGGCAAAATTGACCTTGGTGGCATTTGAACTCAGAATGTAAAGATGAACGAAATGTCACTAAGCATCTTGCCCAACGTACTAATGATTCTGCCAGCTTGTCGGCTTAGTTTAACCAATAATATTAATAAGAAAAGCAACCACACTAATTATCTTTTACATTGCTGTGTAGGGAAATATATGCAATTTAGCCATCCAACATATTGAACCAAGGTCATTAAACTGAAATTTTGGTTTTAACTTTTTTTTTCTTCTCATTTTTGTCTTTGTAGAAATGAATTCCATAGTAATCAGACTGCTTTTGGTGTCCAGAAATTCATTAATGCTGGCATTGACGTCACCAAATATACCATGAAACCAATTCCACTCTCCAAGTCTGGTGGTAGAGGACATGATGGTAACTATTTCTGATCATCATTACTCTCATTATCACATTTGTTTTGTTTTTTTCTTGCTGACATGGTTTGCACAGATCTGTAGTTTACAGATCCATACATCATGATCATAATGTCATTTCTTAAGTCTACTTGTATCAAGACTACTCTCCATCATTATCTCACAAGCATATTTCACTCAGAACATATCTCCATTTGAATTATATGCTCATACCAGTATTGTTTCACAGGCATACATTAATCACTCTCTTTGCTTTCCATTTGCTTTCATAGTTCATTTTAGCTCAACCCTTCTCATATATTAATATTGTGCATTCAACAGATCATATTCATTTTATTCCTCTACATTCTATGTTCAAATCTCACTTGAATTGCCTTTGTGTTTCATCATATCAGAACCAATTTTGTTATTATTATTATTGTGGAAGATTGACAGAATTATTAGAACAGTTAGGAAAAAAATGTTTTGCAGTATTGGTGTTTTATGTTCTGAGTTCAAATCCTGCCAAGGTCAATTTTGTCTTTCATCCTTTCAGAGTTGATAAATTGCTGAGGCTGATTTAATCAACTAACGTCTCCCTTCCAGATTGCTGGCCTTGTATCTAAATTAGAAAAAAAATGTTGTTACTATTATTATTATTGTGGTAAGCTGGCAGAATTGTTAGGACACTGGGCAAGATGCTTAGCAGCATTTTGTCCATCTTTGTTTTAAGTTCAAATTCCACTGAGGTCAACTTTGCCTTTCATCCTTTCGGGGTTGATAAAATAAGTACCAGTTGAGTACTGAGGTCAATGCAATCGACTTATTCCCTGCTCCAAAATTGCTGGCCTTGTGCCAAAATTTGAAACCGTTATTATTATTATTGATGCACACATGAATGAATATCTAATTTTAGGTCGCATTCAGACTCATGGTATTGGTGGTGGACACAGAAAGAACTACAGGATGGTTGACTTCAAAAAAGATGGACCAAGGGAAGGTCCACCTCTAGTTGAAGTAGTCAAGTGTGTACGCTATGATCCATGTCGCACTGCTGACATAGCAGTGGTAGCCACCGGTGTAAATAAGCGCTACATCTTAGCTAGTCAAAACATGAAAGCAGGAGATCTGATTAAAACATCGAGGCATATCCCTCGCATGGCAGGTAAGGCTGTTTATTAAGTTATTTCTTTTTTAATATTATTACCTGATAATAATTTTTTTTGAATTCATTTATTTTGTCCATTGCATGCTTTAGACTGTTAATTGAAAGGACCAATGAAACAAATCCATTTTTAAAGGTGTATCCTTTAACTAGTTTTGATTATATCGTTATTTGTTCCATTTTAACAAAACTGTCTGACGAACGTGAAACTCTGAGTAACAGCTTTTGTTATATTTCTGCTGCTTTTAAATAAAGCATATTACTCTACCTCTGGTATTTGATTACTATTTTTTACACCTTGTTTCACATTTATGTGCTTACTCTGGTATACACACACACACATATATATATATAAATATAAATAAATATATAGGGTCATCCCTTATTAATGCGTTTTTTTATACTTCTTTTATTTTTCAAAATTAAGATAAACAAAGTTCTTTTTTAATCTAAAATATATTCTCCTTCATTTGATACAATGCTCTTCCATCTATCTGGTAGACTTGCAAGACCCCTCTTTCAAAATTCACATGTCCGTGACAAAAAATACTCCTCTAGTACTGTTCTGACCTTGTCTAAAGAATTCATAATTTTTCTGTCCAAATGAATTTGTAGACTGTGGAATAAATGATAATCAGATGGGGCAATGCCTGGCAAATATGGTGGGTGAGGCATCATTTCCCATTCAAACTGCTCCAGCCTTTGGAATGTCAGCCACACAGTATGTAGCTGAGCATGATCCTGATGGAAGAACACCTTTCATCTTGAAACCAAAGATAGTCGTTTTTCTTATAGCGCTGACTTGTTATCATTTGGTTTGGGTTTAAAAAAGTTCAATGTGGACTAAACCTTTCATATCCTACTAAACAAATAACAACTTCTGTAGCCTGTGGTGTTGGTGTTTCTCCTTTCCCTACCCACTGTCTTTGACATTTTTATAGAGAACCCATTTCTTGTCACTAGTCAGTCCCCAAAAAGTTCATTCGTGAGACATGACTGCAAAGAAGAGCATTCATTCACTCTCTGTATGCGATTAGACTGAGAAAGTTTGTGAAGAACCCATTGACCCAATTTGATGACATGCAAGTGTCATTGAATGGTTGAATGACCAAATCCAAGCTTCTCTGCTAGTTCCTCAACAGTTACGGTGAGATTTTGTTCCACAAGGGTTTGCAGGATGTCCTCAAGCTCTACAGATCTTCCAGGACGAAGCTCATTTAGGCTGTAGTTTCTAGCTCAGAACTTCTGGAACCATTGTTGACATTGGCTTACGCTTATTGTCCGATTCCCGTATACTGCATTAATATTCTTCGCACTTTCCGTTGCATTGTTGCCTTTATTGAAATTATAAAGCAAAATATCCCGAATATGCTCTTTGTCACTTCCATTATAGCTTTGAAAGAAGTTGATGCAGGTAGTTTATCCGTCCCCCTCCAACTTTTAGTTCATGCAATTGAAAAAAACTACATTATTTATGGGATGACCCAATATATATATATATCAGTAGCAATGAAGTTTTACTAGCGTGTGCTGATAGTGGATACCAGCAGATGATGATGATGCACAAACACACAGAACACTAGACATTTAATTTTGTCCACTGCTGATTGATTGGTGTTTTCTTTCAGCACTATGATCTATACAAGAGGCTTTTTCAAGACAAATACTGCAGTATTATGGTACTATCACATTAAGTAGAATATAAAGATTGATATATCTAAGACTACTTTATCCAGTGTATCCTTATTATTAAAATGGCTGCTATTTCTAGTAAATCGAGTAACTGTATAGAGGATCTTCCATTAATCAACTTGAATAGTGGTCAGCTGTTCTGGATGCAAAAATATGCAGTAGCAATGTAGTTTTTAGGTTTGATCTAACAACTTCTGAAATCTTTATTTCGACTAGTAACAGCATTTTCCACTTCTGGTATGTATTGTTCTTGTTTTCTCAGCAATACCTATGAACCTCATTTATTTGGTCAAAAGTCAGGAATGAAATTAACAAGGTTTATTTGACAGTTTTGTTGGCGTTAACAAATCCCCCAAATTCTGTCTCCATTGACATCACAGTGCTAGTCATTCTTTCACTTACATTTTGCCTCATCCCACCTTCACTATAAAGGAAGTGGTCGCCACTGCATTTGTAAATTTGCGTTATCTAAAATTCGAACAGCAGAAGAAATAGTGAAAATGAACTAGTTAAATCTATAAATACATCTTTCCTAGTTTAAGTTTGATAATTTTTTTCTCTCCGTTGAATCCATAATAATTTCATATTTTCCTGTTTCAGTGAAAGCAAATGAAGGTGATTCCTATCCTCTTGGGGCTCTACCCATTGGTACTTTGGTCCACAATGTTGAAATTTACACTGATAACTATGGTAAAATGGCACGAGCTGCAGGAACTTGTGCTCAACTGGTTCGTAAAGTTGGAAATCAGTGTGTTGTTCGACTTCCATCAAAACGAGAAATCTGTGTATCTAAACATTGTATGGCTACAGTTGGACGAGTTTCTAATGTTGAACACAACAAGGAGCACATAGGTTCAGCACAAAGATCACGTTGGCTGGGAATTCGACCACAGAGTGGACTTTGGCATCGTAAGACTGGTTATAATGGTCGGAAAATTAGACCAGTTCCTCCTTTAAAAACCTACTCAAAGTCCAAACCAGCGAAACCAGCTATGCACGTGTTTTCTTTTTAAAACAGCAATAAATTTTTCTAATGGTTATTGAATGTAGTTATGTTCATAGATTTTTCATCATTAATTTTATATAAATTTATATAAACTTTGCTCAGAATACAACATTGCCTTTAAGTTTCAAGTTTCTATTTCTGATTAAAGTTATATCACTCTATGTGTTAATTATTTTGGCAATGGCATAGACATGACTGTGTTTGTAAGAAGTTTATTTCAAAACCATATGGTTAGAAGTTCAATCCCTCTACATGGCACCTTGGACAATATGCCCAGACTGTTACACAAGCCATACAATTTAATGACAATACAGTCCATTCATTAAAGATGAAAGGAAGGGTCTTTAAGAGCTGCAATGCTGTATGGGAGTGAGACATGGGGTCTGAGGGAGAGAGATGATAATTTTGAGAAGGACAGAGAGCAATGGTGAGAGAAATCTGTGGGGTGAAGCCGTTTGATAAGAGGAGGACTGAGGATTTGATGGGAATACTGGGGTTGGAGGAATCGGTGGAATGGTTGGCAAGGGTGGATGGAGTGAGGTGGTATGGACATATGTTGAGGAGAGATGAAGAGCTTTTTCTGAGGAGGGTGATTGCATTTAAGGTAAATGGAGCGTGAAAGCGAGGTAGATCGAGGAAAAGGTGGAGGAGGAGATTGGGAGGGTTGGTTTAAAAAAGGAGGATGCCCATAATCAGGCAAGATGGTGTGAGGGCAGTTGCTATGGCATTGAGGTAGATCCAGCCACTCTCATTAACAGGGACAAAACCCAAATCTAAGACACTGGTGGATGATGATGATGAAACTAGTGTCCCCAACCAGTTGCATGAGGGTTATAATAAATTTGTTACAATAACTTCAAATTGTATTTGTTTACATGTTTAGTATAAAGGAAAATTTACGAGAAAACAAATTTTGCAAACAAATTTTTTAAAAATGTAGTTTATTGCTGAAAAGGATTGAATGTAATATAACAGAAACGAGGATGGCAATTAACAGTTGTTCATATTAAATAGATTAATCCTTTTTAGGCAGTCACTAATCAGTTATTTTCTTTCTTTTCTTCTTTATCCTTTAATGACTCCAATAGGACGCAGTTTGATAGCCTTTTTACTAATTCCAGCCTCATGACCTAAAATAAATATCAATATTGAATATAAAACAAACTGAAGAACCAATTACAAAACTGATTAATGTTTAAGGCTGTGATTCCCAACATGGGGCATGGTAATATTTTGGTGAGGCATGCGTAGGGTTACTACCTGTTGTACACAATATTTAGTATACCAATAGAGAAAGGGGGCAATTTGAGAATGAGTTATTAAAAGAAAAAATTCTTTACATCCCTTCTGTGGACAATTTTATCAGATTTTGGATACTTTAGAGACAACAGTTTGTTTTCATCATATTCATAAGATCTGATGTGGTATATGAAAACATGTAGGTAATTACAAACGCGCATGTTTGTGTGTGCATGCGTGTATGTAGTAAAGAACTGGTCAGTACTAAAAGCAATGCCATCTTAATTCCCTATGGAGAAATAAACTAGAGACAGACTTATATGTGTCTAAAAGTACTGACTCCTATCTCTGGCGACAAAATCTAGGTACACAAGAAAAATGTGCTGCTGCAAAGTGGGGCAATAAATGGTGTTGGGGGTGAGGGATGAAAGAATTGAATGGGTTGAAATGGAGTGGAAGTAAAGGGTAGCGTCAGTGAAGGAAGAGAAAGACAGACATAGATAGAGATTTATGGTACTGGTAACACACACGTGTGTATATATATATATATATATATATATATATATATGAACAGAGATGAAAATTAACAGGTCATTTTATTCTCACCAGTCAGTTTGTGAATTCAAACAAAAAGGTAAGAAAAAACTTCCATCATTGATACAAAGGTTTTGCAGCTGAGAAGATTCATGGAATACTTTTTGATTCTTTTTGAGCATATTTTCTGAAAGTTTATACTGAAATCTTTTTGAAGAAATTGTTGAAAAAATTTGCTTGAACTAAAATCTCTTCGTGTTTGATTCAAAAATACATAAAATGAGTAGTGCAAGTAAAAAGAAGTTTGTCAATATTCAGAGAAATATTTAAAATTTGGATTTATACCTGCTATCCACAATAAACTGTCACCAAGTAATGGCGAAAAACTCAGATTTTGTGAATTTTCCAAAGTCCTCTCCCCACTTCCCCAGAAAAGATTTTCCTACAGATTTCTTTATGATTGTAATCTATGCTGGTTGAAAGGTATTTATATAAAATTTCATTTAAGAAAAAAAAAAACATTTTCCTAAAAATTATGAGGGAAAAATTCGGATGTCCTCTTCACCCCCGTTGCTTTCCGCACATTTCTTTTCATATTCGTTTCCTACACATTTTTTTAAACATCTGTTGCACTGTTTTTTTAAAATTTCGTTTCCGGGTAATATTGTGAACATTAACCAAATTTTGAATAACAAAAATTAAATATCACAAGGGGGCCTCAGGATTTTAGAAATAATTCGATGGGCATGGTCAAAAATCAGTTGGGAACCACTGGTTTAAAAGATAGAAATATACTCACAAGTGTTTACAACATCTGTGACATTTTTGTACGATTTTGGTGCCTGAAACGAGTTAATAATTGACACTGTTATAACAATACAACATTAATAACAAAATAATTAATTAAAAAAGCTTCTTAACTATTACTTTAAAGATGTTAAATTACAAAATTTCTTTGTCACTTGACATATTAGGTTGGAGGAGGAGAATGATGATAATGTCTATCATCATCATCATCTAACATCCGTCTTCCATGATGGCATGGGTTGAAGGGGTCAATAGGATCTGAATGTCTTCTTTGGTATAATTTCTATGACTGGACGCCCTTCCTGATACCAACTATTTTACAGAGAGTACTGGGTGTTTTTTTTTTCTTGGGATGGTGCTAGTGAGGTCACCAAGTAACTTGCAAGAAAATTCCTCTTGATTAAGTTGGGGAGTAGTAAGAGGGCGTTGGCTTTATGCTGAGTGTCTATAGGTTAAAGTATGAAATGGAGACAAGAATAGGTGATTTACTGTAGAGGATAGGTGTGAGTAGCTGGAGAGACAGATGGCAATAAGGTATCAGGGCATACTCTCAAGGTACAAGAAGGCAAAGAGAAGAGTGGATGGATAAATATGCAAGAGTGTGAGAGAAGATGGATAGAGATAGAGGGGAGTGCAGTTAAGGGTGGACAAAAGGTCAATGGTAAATATCAATTTGGGAGAGAAAGATGAAATAGTAAGTGGCAATACAGAAAGGGTGGAGAACAACAGCATAATAAACCTGTAGATAAATGGGGCGATAGAAGAGTGTGTGTGTGTGGGGGGATACATATGGAAGTCAGTAGTGGGTAGGGATGGATATAGTAAATAGTTAACAAAAGGGAGCGGTGTCAATGGTAGATAAAGGCTTGTCTGTCTGATTGACAGCAAAGACATTGTCTACAATCAGTTTAGTATATTACCAAGTCAATATTGAGGTAATAAATAAGGAGAAACAATTCATACATAGCTTGCTGATATTACAGAGAACTGAACAGAAAAGTTTTGTGGATATGCTATATTTACTTGTAATGAAGCAGACTGAAGGTATGGGCATATTATGAGTGGATAATGCAAGCAAAGTGAAGAGGTGTCATGAAATAGATTATGTTTACATTCATAATTTAATGTCCTGTTTTCCATGCTGGCATGGATTGGATGGTTTGACAGGAGCTAGCAAGCCGGAGAACTTCATCAGGGTCCAGTTGTCTGTTTTGGCATGGTTTCTAGGGCTGGATGCCCTTCCTAGTCTCACTCACTTTACAGAATGTACTGGGTACTTTCTACGTGACACCACACCAGTGGGGTTGCCAAATAACTTGCAAAATAAAAACCTCTGAGTTGAGAGGTTAGTGTATGATAGAGGGACAGAGATACTTGTCTTACTATAGGGGAGATATTTGGTTATCCCAGAAAGTGAGAGAGTTAGAAAGATAGAGAGAAATTGATAATTTGGAGATGTATTGGGGTTTATCTACAGGAAACTGGAGCAGGGAGCATAAGTAGTATGGAAGGGGATGCTCCATAAAAGTGTGAGTGGTTATGTTTAGAGACATGACAAGTGATGGTGAGGGAAATTGGAGTGGCTGGAATGGGTGGGGGATAAGGAAGATATGTGAGGGCATGGAGAGTGTGTGGTTAGGTACATGAATGGAGGGGCCTGCAGTAAATGTTGGGAAGATGGAGTTTTGACAGAGGTTTATAGATTTGAGGGAGGGGGCATGGTCGAAAAGGGCATATATGTATAGGTGGCCACAATTTCACTTAACTTGATGCGTCTTCTCATCACTTTGTCCCACATTTTCTTGGGTCTACCCCATCTACAGATTTCCTCCACAATCAGAGATCAGCACTTCAACTTTTACTATTAACACCAAAGGACAAGGAGGGAGATTAAGGGTAAGTATTTTGTAATAACCTATAACCTAGGTAGTAAAAATAACATCCCCAGATGATCTGGTACTGAGTTCTGATAGCCTTGTGAATTGAAGTAAATTAAGTATATTTTTGAATGTGCTCATTTTTCATGCCTACACATTTTCATTATTGTACATCTACTTAGTGACTCACATTACTACATCAGCAAGTATGGTTAAGTTATATACATCACTGAAGTAGGATATTAAGACCAAAACACGCCCAGATCCCCCCCCCCCCAATATTTACCAAACTGATTCAAATAATATCATTCATACATACATACACTGTTAAATTAAAAGCAGGAGCGAGGAAGTGAGACAGAAAGAGAGAGAGAGTGAGTGAGTGGTGACTGAAAGGAAGGTGGCGTTCGTTTTGTGTTTTTAAATGTTTATCAGTATTTTCAGAGTAGACTGATACATACATCTAACGAAAAGTACATACACAGATACATTGTTAAATAACACCAGCAAATATTGGCTGTCACTTTTACTTTTCATTACCACATCAGGATAAAACAAATGGCTGAGTATTCCACAGACATGCACACCATTAACGTAGTTCTTGGGGAGATTCAGCCTCACACAGAATGTGACAAGGCTGGCTCTTTGGATTACAGCTACAACTGATTTTGGCCAGCTGAGTGGACTGGAGCAAGATAAACCTTCAAGTGGTTGGAAGAAAATGCATACACACACACACATATATATATACACCTATGTATATACATATATACATATGTATGTAAACATATATATGTGTATGTATATATATATATATATATATATATATATATATACAAATATAATGTATGTGTATATATGTATATAAATGTATTTATATATATGCATGTATATACGTATATACATGTATACATGTTTGTGTTTGTCTCTGTTTGTTCCCCCACCACCATTACTTCACATCCTATGCAGGTTTTTTTTGCGTCCCCGTAACCTAGTGGTTTAGCAGAGGCTGACAGAATAAGCACCAGGCTCACAAGGAATAAGTCCAGGGTTCGATTTCTTTGACGAAAAGGTGGTGCTCCAGCATGGCCACCCTCAAATGACTAAAACGAGTAAAAGAATACCAGAAGAATTTTTTGTACCTCCAAATGAAGAAGTTTCTTTGAATATGTACAATGTATTTTAAGGATAATAGTAACTCTGTGGGCGCTTAACAGAGATATTTTAGTTGGATTATGTAGTTATCAGTTTTACACTTCTTTCTATATTTTGTAAGTGTCACAATATAGAAACATTTCCCACTGTTCCAGCACACGATTTACAGATGCTTACATTTTGTATGTTGTCCGTGAAGTTTCCACAGGACCAGCTAGTGAATAACGATAATAATATTATACATACATGTATAAACATGCACACTGATGCACATACATGTGCAGAAACAAACAAACAAAAAGAACTCCACTCTGATAACAGACAGTCAACGACTAATGAAGAGGTTGCAAGAAGTAATGAAAATTTTAGGAAAGAAAAAATAATAAATAAATAAATGAGTGGAAATTGAACCTGTGAATGTGTTAATTAACAAGGCATTAAAACAGAATGACTCTCCTCAGACACAACAAAATAAGAATATTGCTGCAGGTAAAAGAAAAGGAAAAAAAAAAAATCAACTTACTTCTTCCATAACAAGTTTAGGGGAAGCTACTCGTATACTGATTCCTTGAGCATTTAAGGCCTCTAATACGTCCATGTAATCAAGATTACGACGAGATTTGGCACGGGAAAGTGCTCGGCCCTAATTTAAACAAGAGAAGTTTTATACATTTACTAACAGGAAAAACAAAACAAACAAAAAAATAATTTTACATTGAACAATACTTTTCATAAATATCATCATTTAACGTCCGCTTTCCATGCTAGCATGGGTTCGGGACTGGCGATGCGGATGGCTACACCAGACTCCAATCTGATCTGGCAGAGTTTCTACAACTGGATGCCCTTCCTAATGCCAACCACTCCAAGAGTGTAGTGGGTGCTTTTTACGTGCCACCGGCACGAGGGCCAGTCCGGCGGTACTGGCAACGGCCACACTCAAATGGTGTTTTTTATGTGCCACCTGCACAGGAGTCAGCCAATGTTTTGTTCACATGTCACCAGCACAAGTGCCAGTAAGGCGTAGTTGGAAACGATCGCATTCAAATGGTGCTTTTTACGTGTCACCGGCATGAGACCACTGCTCTGGCAGTGATTCCACTTGGATGATGTTGTTAGCGCTCCACTGGCACGGGTGCCAGTCATCGAATTTGGTTCAGTTTCGATCTCATTTGCCCCAACAGGTCTTCACAAGCTGAACTTAGTGTCTAATGAGTGAAGGTTGGCCTGAGTGCCAGTCATCAAATTTAGTTCAATTTCAATTTCACTTGCCTCAACAGGTCTGGGGTGCGTAAGATATTTGAGGACAGATTTATGTTTATAAAAAACAGCTATATAATAACAGATAGTAACTTTATCAAAAAATGCTATGAGGATGAAAATAAACCTTATTTATAATGTTATTCAATAAAGCCACCATCAGCTTCAACAACTGCTTCTATATGAGATCTAAATCATGTACATGCTCAAATCAAGTAGTCCTGGTTCATTTTGGACATTACTCTTACTGTGGTACCTTTCAAAGAATCTTTGGTGTTATGGGTGTGTTCATTGACTGTTCTCTCAACAATGATCCACATGCAATAGTCCAATGGATTGAGATCTGTGGAATTAGGGGGCCAAATGTTAGGGGTTATGCGATCATGAAAATTTTCAGCCATCCATTCCTGTGTTACCAAAGCCATGTGTGATAATGCAGAGTCTTACTGAAACACATATGGCCTTCCATTGCATACACTATCTATCCAGGGCTTAACAATTATTTCCAGGACCTCAATGTAGGTGGCAGAGTTAACTCTAAGGCCTTGTGGAAAGAAGGAGGCATCACATCTTCATTGCTGGCAATCCCTAAAACCATGAGAGTTGCAGGAAATTTTGTATGCAAAACACTTGGAACTTCAGAAGGGTCTTTACATAGCCATTTGTCATTTCTTCTGTTAACTTTTTGATCATGGTCGAAGTTTTTCACGTTTGAGAAAAACCAAATCAAATCTTCTTCTGCTGGATTTTTCAGTTTGTTTAAGAGCCTTTTAGATCTGATGTACTGATTTTCTTTTACTTTTCCTGACAAATTGACCTTTCCTCATTATATAAGACTTATATCTGTCTTTGTAGACAACAACTTTCACTGTTCCTTCAGACACATGGAGATCTTTTGCAATTGACGTCATATTGAACTTGCTGGATAAACCCAGGTGTTCTGATGACTTTAGAGTGTTTAGAATGCTCTTTATGCTTTGATACTGGTGATACGTCACCATCTTCAGTCTCTAGCTCCTTACAAACTTTGTAGACGAAAGATCTAGGAACTTTCAAAATTCAAGATATTTCTGAATTGCTATGCTCAGCCTTTACAGCCACAATGGTAACATGCCTCTTCATTTCTTGAGTAAGCTGAGGGTCTGTCATTATTATTTTCTGAAACAAAGATTATACAGAGTTAGCAAAAAATGCAGCAATGACCCAGAAAAGCTATGTCCTCAAATACCTTACGCACATCTATAGAAATAAAAATGAGAATGTGTGTCAAAAGTGAAACAAAAACACTCATGTCAAATACTTTCACTTTAAAAATGAAACTATTCTACTAACTGAAACAATCACATTTCGATACTGTAATGACAGATACTTTCAGAAAGAGAGAAAGAGAGAGAGAGATGTATATGTATACATATAGATGTATATGTACACGTTATTCCACTAACTGAAACAATCACATTTCGATACTGTAATGACAGATACTTTCAGAAAGAGAGAAAGAGAGAGAGAGATGTATATGTATACATATAGATGTATATGTACACATTATTCCACTAACTGAAACAATCACATTTCTATACTGTAATGACAGATACTTTCAGAAAGAGAGAGAAAGAGATGTATATGTATACATATACATGTATATGTACACGTATATGCATAGATATAGATCTATATGCATACATGTATATGTATACACATGTGTAGATGTATATATATATATATATATAGATGTACATGTAATATGTACACATATATACATATATATACATGCATACAGATATCTATACATATATACACCCATCACACACAAACACACACATTAGTCATTTGTTTTCTTATCCAAAACTACGTCAAAAGTACTGAACGGATCTTAATGAAATTTGGAAATTATATTCTATGTATAACGGCCATAACTCCCATGAAAATTCATATATTTTTGATGTTGATGAAATTTTAACCCGAACATAACAGATGAGCATTATTTGTAATTCAATGGTACAACAGTGTAAGACTACCCTTTCAGATATACTTTCATTGTGATTTCTGCAATGTGGTACATAAATTGTCAAGTAAATGAGACGCATCTTTGCCTCCACTGATTCACTTGCAAAGTGTTGAGTAAAATTATTTCGTTGCAGACCTCCTTTGGGTCTTTTTATTATCACTACGACACACATAGTCCCCAGTTGGTAACATTGATTTCAAGGCCCTCCTAGATGAGAGACTGGCATTCCACTTAATGTCTATGTTCCATGCTGGCATGGATTGGAGAGTTATTAATGTAGAAATATGGTATCGTAGCTACTAACAGTTGAGGGTTGTGTAGTCTAGATGGCGTTTTTAGATTTCATTATTCTCTTTAACCCGGGCAAAGCCGGGTATTTCTGCTAGTTGTATATATAGACAAAGGAGTGGCTGTGTTATAAGTATCTTGCTTCCCAACCACACGGTTCTTGGGTTCAGTCCCACTGTGTGGCACCTTGGGCAAGTGTCTTCTACTATAGCCTCAGGCCAATCAAAGCCTTGTGAGTGGATTTGGTAGATGGAAACTGAAAGAAGCCCATCATATATCATCATCCAGTGTTTTAAATCCGGGTTTTGTCCCCGTTAACGAGGGTGGCCTGATATACCTCAATACCATAGCAACTGAGGTAGGCAGGTGCAGCCCACCCCAACCTTTGGGCTGGCTGGTGCCCATTGGATTTTTTATGGGGAGTATGCCCTTGCTTACCCCCCAACCTCAGTGGTCTCCAGACCAAGGCCTCTACCATGATTTTTAAGAAATGCAGTAGAAAACTAGATCAGGAAGGCAGAGATGCTACTCCCTGAGACCCCTTTTGGAGCCCCACTACCCTATATACATATATATATATAATGTGCAGGAGTGGCTGTGTGGTAAGTAGCTTGCTTAACAACCACATGGTTCCGGGTTCAGTTCTACTGCGTGGCACCTTGGGCAAGTGTCTTCTACTATAGCCTTGGGCCGACCAAAGCCTTGTGAGTGGATTTGGTAGATGGAAACTGAAAGAAGCCCGTCGTATATATATTTGTGTGTCTGTATTTGTCTCTCCACCATTGCGTGACGACCGATGCTAGTGTGTTTATGTCCCCTGTAACTTAGTAGATTCGGCAAAAAAGCGACCGATAGAATAAGTACTAAGCTTACAAAGAATAGGTCCTGGGGTTGAATTGTTTGACTAAAGGCGGTGCTCCAGCATGGCTGCAGCCAAATGACTGAAACAAATAAGAGTAAAAAGAATATATATATATATATATATATATATATATATATATATATATATATATATATATAATAGGCGCAAGAGTGGCTATGTGATAAGTAGCTTGCTTACCAACCACATGGTTCTAGGTTCAGTCCCAATGCATTGGCAAGTGTCTTCTACTATAGCCTCAGGCTGACCAAAGCCTTGTGCGTGGATTTGGTAGGCGGAAACTGAAAGAAGCCCGTTGTATATATGTATATGCATATACATATGTGTGTTTGTGTTTGTTCTCCCACCATCGCTTGTTAACTGATGCTGGTGTGTTTACATCCCCGTAACTTACTGGTTCGGTAAAAGATACCTATAGAATAAGTACTAGGCTTACAAAGAATAAGTCCTGGGATCGATTTGCTCAACTAAAGGCGGTGCTCCAGCATGGCCGCAGTCAAATGACTGAGACAAGTAAAAGAGTAAAGAGTATATATATATATATATATATATATATATATATATATATATATATATATATATGTATGTATGTGTGTGTATATGCTTGTCCCCGCAACATCGCTTGACAACTGATGCTGGTGTTTACATCCCCGTAACTTAGTGGTTCGGCAAAAGACACTGATAGAATAAGTACTAGGCTTACAAAGAATAAGTCCTGGGGTCGATTTGCTTGACTAAAGGCAGTGCTCCAGCATGGTCGCAGTCAAATGACTAAAACAAGTGAAAGAATAAAAGAAAGAATACATAAACTTCCTATATAATTACCCCCAATCTCCGACCATAAACAAAATGTAATATCAATTTTTATGTCAAAAAAATAGGACACTCACAGCTCCATGACATGTTGTTCCAAATGTATCTTCCATTCCCTGATCAGTACCAGTCAGTACATAACTACAAGTTCCCATTGTTCCACCAATCAAAACAGGTTGACCAGTTAACTGTATTAAAGAAAAGATAAAAATACACAGGTCATCTTTGTTCTTAAAGACAAGCAAGATTAAATAACCAGATAAGTATTCATTACATGTTCTGCTGCAATAGTTAGTGACAAGAACATGTGAGTATAAAAAAAATCCCGAAGTATGACATTATGAAAAACAGTTTGAGCAATCTAGATATGCAGAAGAATTGTATCCTAGACCCGCCTAGCCAATATATTCTTGGTAAAAATGATTATAACATCCGTAACACTGTTGTTACTGTTTTCTGTTTTAACCTATCCATTTTGGATACTGAAGCTAAAGCACTATACTTTCCCAGATTTATATCTAACATTCCAGTCAGTGATTTCTTCTTAAGATTTGAAGTGACTGAACACTTTGTCATGTATTCTGGTAGTGGGTGGATCCAGCACATTGAGATTGTAGGGCATGACATGTTCAATACTGTGTATGCCCTCCCTGGGTGTTCAGAATGGCCATACACCGTTGGTACATGGAATGAATGAGGCAGTTCACAAAAGCCATTGCCAACTGTGCCCACACCCTGAGGAAAGCTGCTTCCAGTTCCACATGAGTTGTTGGCTTTGGGACCACCTGGTTCAGCAGTGTCTGGATTTCATTCCACAGGTGTTCAATTGGGTTCAAATCTGGGCTGAGTGCCGGCCATGGCATGGTTTGGCTGTTGCGCTGACACAGGAAGTTCGTGGTGACCATGGCTGTGTGGGAGGGAGCATTGTCTTGCTAGAACACATGGCTATGGTGATGCATGAAGAAAGACATGATGTGAGGTCTTAGGCTCTGGTCAATGTAGCGCTGCACTGTGATACCATTCCCTCTGCTGGCACCAACATTTTGGAACACATGGGGCCCAATTCTCTGATTCAGGCCTATAGCGCCCCAAACTATGATGCTTTGGCCACCCCACACGTTTCTCTCCATGATACATGCATCTCTGTAGCATTCACCCCCTCCTACACCACACCTCACTCTGCCATCCGAGGTGGAAACGCAGCACTGGCTCAGAGAAGACTACTGATCTCCATTGTTGATGCCGTCAGTGTCGGTGCTGTGTAGCCCACTGTAGTCATGCCTGATGATGGTGAGCAGTGAAGACAGGCCCTCAAGCTGGACAATGGCAATGCAGGTTGTTGGCGGCCAGTCGACATCATACTGTGTCATCGCTGATGGGTCATTATCCAGTGTCTTGTGAGCTGTCACACTGGATGGTCTGAAGCGATCATGGAGGTGTTGCAGATGGATGAAGTAGTCCTGCCTGGAGGAGTGGTCACCTGGGGGCGCCCTCTGCGGGCATGGTCTGCAGTGCTATTGGTGTTGTATCGCTGCTGCAGGGGAGAGATGGTGTTGACATGGACATTGTAAACTTTTGCAACAACTAGGGCACACTGCCCTGCTTGCAATTAGCTGATAGCTTGTTCTCTCTGTGCTGCTGACAACAGTTCATACCTGATGTGTCCAAATTACAAATGTCAGGAACACAGTTCAAGTTGATTTTTATACTCATGATCTCCACAAGATGCACGTGCATTTCACTTTTCATGACAATTGTTTACAACTGTCACCCATGGCATTCAATGCAGCTGTGTTTTGGCGTTTCAGGCAAGTTGAAAAGTTACCTGCAATTTGGGTCTCAGCCATGAACCAGTATGTCTTGGAATATTTACACTTACATCCCCAAAATAAATTTTCAGAATTTACCATATAAAAATGACATTTGAAAAAGTCGCATTTCTTTTGCAGTTCAGTGTATGTGGAAACAATATGCGCGCACACACACACACAATCACCATCATTTAATATTGTTTTTTTTTTTTTAACTATTTTGGTGGTACACTACTACACGAGTCAGTTCTTATTTGGAGTTATTGGCCTCCTAGATGGTTTAGAAACTATGCTTCACACATGCATTCCATTTCCCGCATAGTTTCTATGGTTGGAAGTCCTTAACACCACCATTGTACAGAGGGTACATGGATGCTTTTATTGTGGCACCAAACACACACACACACATAAAAAATCAATCCTATTTTCATTAAAAAAAAAAAAATGAAAATGCTCAATTTTCCATTGCCATATTAAGTCCACAACTTGAAAAAAAAACTTGATCAACCCAGGTGGTGGTGGTTGTTTAGTTCCTGATCACCCTACATAAGATATTAATAAATATATATTTGAAATAATATCCATATGTATTTAATCTTAAAATATAAACAATGACACAGGTTGAAAGCTTCACTTTAATTAGTAATGCACCATTGTATTAGGTACTAGTTTGTCATATTTAAAATGACAGGCTAAACTTGAACTCAACACTGCTAGTTAATGATACACTTATCAATTTAGCATTACTGCTTATAGCACCAAGTTGTTTCTACTCTGCAAAAAGTAGAAATAAGCCATTTCAAAGTTAGGTGTCTTGGTCACAAACTCAATACAGTATCCCTGACAGGATGTGAACTGTCAATCTCTTGGATGGTTGCTATCACCTATGCAGATTCTTAGAAACATATAAGAAGGTCTAAAATTGAACCAGAATGAGAACATTAAAAATTCGTCTAGCTTGAAAAAACAATATTATTGATAAAATCCTCAAAAGCAAAACATACCTGGTAGTCTACAGGAATGAGAGGATGATGCGGAGGAAATGCTCGTGTCGACCCCTTTCGATGTACCAATAGGCTTGTCTGCTTGCCGTCAATAAAGTGTTCTTCTACTTTAGCAATGTTGTGTGAGACATCGTAAATCACATGCATATCCAGGTCATCAGGAGTGCTGTTGAAGATTTTGGCGAAAGCCTGACCAAAAATTTAAAAGGTTTTAATATTATATTCAAATAAAATAGACAACATAAAAAATAGTAGTATGCACACACACAGATGTAAGTTATATATAAACACACATTTTTTTAACCTTTTAGTCAAAGGAAAGCCAGTGCAAATGATGTTTTTCAGAGCTTTTCAGATAAGTGAAAAGGGAGGAAGGAAGGTATCCTCAAACCAGAGACTTGGCCTGAATGTTTGCAACAGAATTGACTCTGCTAAAGTGTTAAATTGGGTGATGGACTATGTCTATCATCAAAGAAGGTCTTGCTGAGATTTGAACTTAGAACATGGAACGAATATCATGACACACCCAACCCAACATTCTTACAGTTTGCTTAATCCACAGCACTAGACTGGTTTTTTTGTTTTTCAGCTCTGAAAAGATAATAGACAAAGCTGATCTCAGTCAGATTTGAACTTAGAGCACAGAAAGTCAGAGGAAATACCCAAAGATATTCTATCCAATGTTCTAATTCTCATCACTGAACATCCATTTTGCCAGGTTTGCATGAGTTGGCCAGAATTTATTGAGGCAGATTTTCTACAGCAGGATACTCTTTCTGTGGCCAACACTTGTTTCCAGGCAAGGTAATATTTCCCCATGGTCAAACATTTTTGCAGAATGTTGGAAATGAATGATATTTACAACAATTACACAATATCAAAACAAAAGAAGACATAAGCACACACACACATATATGAAGGGCTTCTTTCAGTTTCTGTTTACCAAAAAATTCACTCACACTGCTTTGGTTAGAAAACACTTGCCCAAGGTGCCACAAAGTGAGATGAACTTGAAACCATGTTGTTGGGAAGTAAACTTCTTAACCACATAGCCACACCTGACTGCCAATTTGCTGTCTGTATGCATATATACAGACTTTCTCTGATACACATAAGTCTTCTAGTATGTAAATAGAGGTCCTAAAAATTGATATTTGTACAAATGAATGGCTCTTCAGTATTAGTTTATTTTTATTAACAGAGCAGTATCCACTTATCTATGGTTAGATATTTGTTTACAATTAAAATAATGTGCTTTGTTTGTAACTATTTTAATAGGAATCTATAAATGAGAAAGGCCTCATCTTTAAGGTGTTAACATTTATGGTGGCAAGCCGGCAGAATTGTCAACACAACGGGCAAAATGCTTTGCGGCATTTCACCTGTCTTTATGTTCTGAGTTCAAATTCTGCCGAGATTGACTTTGCCTTTCATCCTTTCAGATTCGATGAAATAAGTACCAGTTGAGCACTGGAGTCGATGTAATCGACTTATCCTCTCCATCGAACTTGCCAGCCTTGTGATAGAATTTGAAACTAATATTTATGGCTGCTGATTATTTCTGACGATCTACTGTGAAGAGTTTTTCATTTCATATGTTGTATTTTTAATAACAGCATTAAAGTAATAGGATGGTACAGAAAGAATCTACCTGTCTGGAAAGGAATGTCATGCTAGTCCGGTTGACCCAAGCATAGTTTGCAGCTGCAGCCATGCTTTTAAGGTAATCTTGACCTTCTTGAGAGTTGATTTGCGCACAGGCAAGTTGACGGTCATTCACTTCAATTTTGTCCCGCTTCATTGCTTTCTCCATGGCAACTAAAGCATCTACAAATTTACAAAGAACAAAAGAGAAAAAAGTGAATATGTAAATAATTACATGAACAATAATCTGCTTACACGGTTCATAAAATCTGGTCTTCTTAACTTTAGAAGACAAAAGACAATGTAATTGCTCCCTAATGAACTTTAATGAAAATGATACTAGTTGGATTAATCTTCTCTTCTAGCTACTGAAACTCCTGGGGTTTATTTAAACCTTTCTTTTACTTTTGGACCCCTTTGATTTTTATTTTACTTGGATGGACCCTTATAGATATTTGATGTTTAAAAATACTATTATATTTTTTATAATTAAATATTATTAGGAACTGTATGAAAAAACCAGTGACTATATCTAGTGAACTGTAGAAGTATAATTGATTTATTACCAACAAAATCCTATATGGAACCCACCAAGGGCCATATGGACCCTGGTTGAGAACTGCTGATCTAAAGGATATATTTTCACAGAGACTAAAAATACATTTATTAAAAATATTTCACTTCCATACAGTTATTTACAACCATGCTGTATTTATATTGCTATTATTATTAAATCGTAGTGCAAGAGATACAGTGAAATCACACAGGCAGTATGACAGAAAAGAAGGACTTTATAGTTAGCAAATACTCAAGTGGTTTGGTAGTTGTTGATAGCTTCTTATTTTTCCCACAAGGGGCTAAACATAGAGGGGACAAACAAGGACAGACAAAGGTATTAAGTCGATTACATCGACCCCAGTGCATAACTGTTACTTAATTTATTGACCCCAAAAGGATGAAAGGCAAAGCCGACCTCAGCAGAATTTGAACTCAGAACGTAATGGCAGACAAAATACCGCTAAGCATTTCACCCAGCGTGCTAATGTTTCTGTCAGCTCGCAGTCTTCTGTTGTTGATAGCTTCTATTACCTAAGTGACATAATTAGCTGTGGAGGTGTGTATTCTGAAAGAATAGAATCCAGAGTAAGGATAAGGTGGAGAAAATGCATAGAGCTATTGCTTCTGTTGGTAATATAATGTAATTCTTTCTCCAATGGAAGAGCAGAGTATATGATGTTTGGGTATGAAGAGCCATATAGACTGCAAGTGAAGGGAGAGGATGTGTGAATGCTGATTAGAAATAAGGCCAACATGCTCCAATAAGTGTATAATGTTAGCATGCATAAATGATGGAGAGTTTTTTTAACCTAGGGTAAATTTGAATACAAGAGGAATCGGCTAACGTGTACTTGTCTCTCCTCATCTTGACATTATGTGATAGCTGTAAATGAGAATCACTGTCATACAAGTGATGCCATTTGCTTTGAATCTTCCATGAAAGCATGTCTGGTCATGGTGACACATTACTTTGCAAGGAAATAGATAAGGGTTGGCAACAGGAAGGACATCCAATCAGACTATTCACATCAAAGAATGCCAACTAGCTCATGCATGCATGGAAAAGTGGACGTCACAATGAGGATGAATCCCAATGTTATACTATGGCAAAGCTATATGTTTTAAGTATATAAACGTTTTAAACATAATATACTTTCACATACTGAAGTGAATTAGTTTCTTGCTATAAGTGCCCCCTAAATAATATATATATATATATATATATATATATATATATATATATATATATATATATATATATGTATGTAAATACAGGGTGCGTAAGGTATTTGGGGACATTTTAATTTTACTATAGCAGCATATTTATCAACTTAATATTTTCGGTCAAACTAAAGGGTTTGACCTGAGCAAAAGAAAAAAAAAAAAAAAGTGAAATAGGTGTAAAATAACTTGCTGTAAACGAATATGAAAAACAAAAATGCACGCTCATGAACGGGGGCGGGGATTTGGAGGACCCAGAAAGTTCACATCGCGAATGTTCTGAGTTGTCTCACCACAGCAAAAAAAAAAAAAGTGTAATAGGTGTAAAACAGCTTGCTGTAAATGTATATGAAAAAAAAATGCACACCCGCGAATGGGGGTGAGGGAGAGGACACGGAAAAGTCGCATCGTCAGACCTTGACCTTTAAACTCCAGTGTTTGATTCAAGCAAAAAAAAAAAAAAAAAATTTTATTAATGTAATAGGTGTACAACAACATGTAAACAAATATGAAAAAAATGTGTGCTTGCGAACGGCGGGGGAAGAGGACTCGGAAAATTCACATCGTCAGACTGACTGCTGCAAAAGAGAGTATATCTACTGACAGCTTTTCAGTGCGTTCAAAAATCGCATAACCCCCACCCCTAATTTTCCATGACTGGTTAGGGCCTGAAATACTCTAAACAGATACATAGTATGTTGCTTAGTCAAATTAGCCCATCATTTACTCCACAAATGCTTTGTTGTCAATGCTGCACTTTCCCATATCACCTGTTTCAACATAACTGTAATATATTATATACAAACTATGTAATTTTAATCCTGAGCAATGCCGGGTATCTCTGCTAGTATATATATATATATATATATATATATATATATATATATGTATGTATGAGGACTTGCTACCTATACCCAAGAAATGGACCATGCACAGAGGTATGTATAGATTATTTTCAAAACACAATTTCTGTAATTCATTGTGGTAGCATACGTTTCTCTTTGAGAGTGGACCTGTTTGTACCCAAGAAATGGACTTGCTGTTTGCACCCAAGAAATGGGCAACACACAGGTTATAATTTATTTCTATAACATAACAATTTAAAGGAATGTTAAAGAGAATTTATTTTAATAACATGAACTGTCTGTATAGAGAATCAAATAAAAAAAAAATGAAAAACTGAAAGTTTTGTAAATAGGG